>NC_084622.1:45725179-45932679 GCF_033978795.1 Nerophis ophidion
GACATCTCTGCGCTGCTGGTCCGCCTACGCTTGGGATGGTTTCCTGCTGGCTCCGCTGTGAACGGGACTCTCGCTGCTGTGTTGGATCCTCCTTGGACTGGACTCTCGCGACTGTGTTGTATCCATTGTGGATTGAACTTTCGAAGTATCCTGTTAGATCCGCTCGACATCCATTGCTTTCCTCCTCTCTAAGGTTCTCATAGTCATTATTGTCACCGACGTCCCACTGGGTGTGAGTTTTCCTTGCCCTTATGTGGGCCTACCGAGGATGTCGTGGTGGTTTGTGCAGCCCTTTGAGACACTAGTGATTTAGGGCTATATAAATAATCATTGATTGATTGATTATATATATATATATATATATATATATATATATATATATATATATATATATATACATATATTTCAATAGTCGAGGTTTCTCTGGTTTATCCATTATACAGTGCTCAATACCAGGGTAGAGCGGAATATACGTTAGGTCAGGAAAAAACACAAGTGGGCTATATCATCCCTACAAGCCTGTTTCACAGGTTTCCTTGCTCCTCAGGGTTTTTTATAAAATGTATAAATCCCCTGATGAGCAGGGAAACCTGCGAAACAGGCTTGTAGGGATGATATAGCCTCTGTGGTTTTTCCTGACCTACACACACACACACAGTATATATATATATATATATATATATACATATATATATATATATGTACACAATATAATGTCTTCAAAGTGTGCAGTTTTTTACTATAATAGAGACTATTGTCAAAGCTATTATTCATGTTTATATTGATTCTTATGGGGAACTCTGACTTTTCGGTTTACTAACCATGTTCAAAAACCAATAAAGTTCATAAATCAAGCTTCCACTGTATATTAGTTTTTTTGGCTGAGTTACCATCGGGGTTGGGAAAGAAGAATGGCCTGTCATCTTCCTCCTCGTCCATCTTCATATATTTGTAGAAACCGAACCTGTCAGACAAGCAAAACCACAACTTATTTTCATACATTACTTAAATTATACAGATGTATCCAATATTTAGTATTTAATCCCAAAAAGTCACCGATCAGTACCACACCATCTTTAACACATTGTCTTTGAGGTCCCAGGCGCAGGATGCATTTTGAATTGGTCAAATTCAAATTTCTATGCGGCAGCAGGAAAACATGGCTTTTTCTGCCTTTAATCTAGGCCTGGGCCGATATTCAATAAGTCTATTAAACGACGATAAATGAAAATTAAGTTGGTACGTTTTCCAGTTTTGATAAATTGCCATGTGCATGCTTCAAGAGCTTTTACACTTTTCGTTGAGTTTAGCAGTTATGTGTGTTTGTGCCATAGCAGAATGAAGAGAAACGGGTGAATTCTCTTGTCCTTCATTAAGTGTCTTTCACTCTTAGAGCAGCGAGGCGGGTCCGCTGGCCCGCTAGCATCACACAGTGCAACAAGTTAACCCGTACAACACATATATGAGCGAAAATTGACAAAATGATCCAAAATCCAAATGCCTCTGCACCAGTGTGGGAATATTTCAGTTTAAACATAGACAGTGATTTTAAACCAGACAAACAAGTCAATGGCGTTTTAAAATCGTGTTTTTATCACCTTCGTCTTTTAGTAAATGTTAAACCCTTTTTATCTTTTAACCTTTTTGAAGAAGTGGTGCATGCTTTTATTTCAAGTGGCCTGGACTACTGCAATGCACTTTATGCTGGCATTAGCCAAAAAGCTCTCTCCCGGTTGCAGTTAGTCCAGAACGTGGGGCCAGGAAAGGCCAGCATATAACCCCAATTCTTCAGAGGTTGCACTGGCTCCCTGTTCATTTTAGAATTGATTTTAAAACATTGCTGTTTGTTTTTAAATCTTTACATGGACTGGCACCTCAATATATCTCGGACCTCATCCAAATTTACACTCCTGTGCGCGCTCTGAGGTCCGAGAGCCAGTTCCAGCTCGTGGTGCCCAAGACCAGACTTAAGACCAGGGGAGACAGGACCTAAGCTCTGGAACACTCTGCCCCTCCATGTTCAAACTGCTTCCACAGTGGACTCTTTTAAGTCTCGTCTTAAGACCCACTTTTATTCTTTGGCTTTTAACACTACGTGAGTTGTGTGGTCCTCTGTCCTCTGTTGTCCTCTGTGTTTTTTATACACTTTGATTTCTATTTTACTGTTTTAATTGATTTTACCCTTTAAAATAGTTTTTAATCATATTTGTTTTTATATTGTTTTTATTGGTTTTATTTTTATTCATTTTTTGTTTTGTTCAGTCATTGGTGGAGCATAATATTGTTTTTAACATGGCTGTGCAGCACTTTGGAAACGTTATTGTTGTTTAAATGTGCTATATAAATAAAGTGGATTGATTGATTGATTGATTGATAAACCTTCAGAACAAGAAGAGCCTGTCAACATCAATGAGCCAGTTTGCCAAATGTGTGTGAATACAAATAACCTACACTTCCCCTTGAAACCAACAGTCCACAAGGTGAACAAGGTGAGCGCAAACAAATCAGTGCAAAATAGTGTGCGCTCATAGAAAGTGCAGTTAAAGAAATTGCCAAAAACATGCTGCCATTTCATACTGTTATAAAAAAGTAGTATTTGTAAAAGTGCTGCAAACGTTTGACAGATGTGTCATGTTGGTGTTCCTCACTCTCAATCTGACAGACTAAAGTTTTTTATTTTTGCATATGACCTGGCAACATATCTGCTTATGCTGTAGGGCAGGGGTCACCAACACGGTGCCCGCAGGCACCAGGTCGCCCGTAAGGACCCGATGAGTCGCCCGCTGGCCTGTTCTAAAAATAGCTCAAATAGCAGCACTTACCAGTGAGCTGCCTCTATTTTTTAAATTTTATTTATTTATTAGCAAGCTGGTCTCGCTTTGCTCGACATTTTTTAATTCTAAGAGAGACAAAACTCAAATAGAATTTGAAAATCCAAGAAAATATTTTAAAGACTTGGTCTTCACTTGTTTGTTTTTTTACTTTGCTTCTTATAACTTTCAGAAAGACAATTTTAGAGAAAAAATACAACCTTAAAAATTATTTTAGGATTTTTAAACACATATACTTTTTTTACCTTTTAAATTCCTTCCTCTTCTTTCCTGACAATTTAAATCAATGTTCAAGTATTTTTTAATGTAAAGAATAATAAATACATTTTAATTTAATTATTCATGTTGGCTTCTGTTTTTTTGACAAAGAATATTTGTGAAATACTTCTTCAATCTTATTATGATTAAAATTTCTAAAAAATATTATGGCAAATCTAGAAAATCTGGAGAATCAAATTTAAATCTTATTTCAAAGTCTTTTGTATTTCTTTTAAAATTTTTGTTCTGGAAAATCTAGAATAAATAATGATAAAATTGTTAAAAATATAGCTTGGTCCATTTTGTTATATATTCTAACAAAGCGCAGATTGGATTTTAAGACATTTTAAAACATGTCATCAAAATTCTAAAATTGATTTTAATCACGAAAAATTACTAATGATGTTCCATAAATTATTTTTTAATTTTTTTTAAAAAGATTTGAATTACCTATTTTTTCTCTTCTTTCTTTCGGTTGAATTTTGAATTTCAAATAGTCGAAATTGAAGATAAACTATGTTTCAAAATTTATTTCCATTTTTTCCTGTTCAGTTAAGTGTTTTTTTGATCATTTATCCTCTACAAAAAACCTTCCGTAAAAGGAAAAAAATGTACGAAAGAATGACAGACAGAAAAACCCAATTTTTATATATATAGATTTATTTATTAAAGGTAAATTGAGCAAATTGGCTATTTCTGGCAATTTATTGAAGTGTGTATCAAACTGGTAGCCCTTGGCATTAATCAGTACACAAGAAGTAGCTCTTGCTTTCAAAAAGGTTGGTGACCCCTGCTTTAGGGTGTATATTGTCACTCTGTACTTTTGTTTAAAATGGTCTTAACTTGATTGTCAAAGAAGTAATGTACAACTCCACCTCTGCCTACATGTTCAATATTGAAGTGCACCTTTGTTTGTCAATATATTATTTAGCCAATTTAATTATTATTGTTGTTTTAGTTGTGCATATATTTGAGCTCTTACGCACACCTCCTCCTTAGTATATTTTAATACTTTTCGTTGTCCATCCATCCATTTTCTACCGCTTATTCCCTTTCGGGGTCGCGGGGGGCGCTGGCGCCTATCTCAGCTACAATCGGGCGGAAGGCAGGGTACACCCTGGACAAGTCGCCACCTCTTCGCAGGGCCAACACAGATAGACAGACAACATTCACACTCACATTCACACACTAGGGACCATTTAGTGTTGCCAATCAACCTATCCCCAGGTGCATGTTGTGATTTTTATTAAAGTGCAACATTTGAATAATAGACAAAGTATATTTTATTGTAATTATATGTTTTTTTTTTATTTACCTTGGATATTTAAAGTTTACATTTCAATTACAATGTTAAAATAAACGAGAAATAAAAGTTTATGGCATTTGAAAGGATATACATGGATTGTTATTAAGTATCATCATTACATCAATGGTTAATGTAGCTCTACAGAATCTCCTCTCCACAAAAGCTCCTTGAAGATTCTAGCGGGAACTCTTATTCAACCCTTTTTCGATTACGCTTGCACCTCCTGGTACCCCAGCACCTCCAAAACCCTCAAATCTAGACTCCAAACATCCCAGAATAAGCTAGTCCGGTTACTTTTAGACCTCCACCCCAGATCACACCTCACTCCAACCCACTTCTCCAAAGTGGGCTGGCTCAGGGTGGAGGACAGAGTGAAACAACTTGCACTGAGCCTAGTCTATAAAATCCACTACACCTCCCTGATACCGAAGTACATGTCAAACTACTTCCTTAACGCAAATGAGCGCCATAACCACAACACCAGGGGGAGCGCCACAAACCACGTTAAACCCAGATTTCGATCTAACAAAGGTCTTAACTCATTCTCTTTCTATGCCACATCAATGTGGAATGCACTCCCAACAGGTATAAAAGTAAGTGCATCTCTATCCTCCTTCAAAAGCGCTCTAAAACAACACCTCCAGGCAACTTCAACACTTTACTAATACCCTCCTCCATTCACATCCCATCTCCCCGGATTATAAACAACTCAAATGTACTTCTAATGTATATACTTGTTCTTATGCTATGTGAACTCACTATGTTCTCTGCTGGCTGTACATATCCTACTAAATAAGACCTACACTGTTTCAATGTCCACATTTCTCTGTTGATGACTGAAGTACTGATATCAACCAAAGCTCCTCATCCCACCCCCCGGATTGTAAATAATGTAAATAATTCAATGTATATACTATGATGATTAACTTGTGTGATGACTGTATTATGCTGATAGTATATATTTGTACCATGAATTGATTAACGTGGACCCCGACTTAAACAAGTTGAAAAACTTATTGGGGTGTTACCATTTAGTGGTCAATTGTACGGAATATGTACTGTACTGTGCAATCTACTAATAAAAGTATCAATCAATCAATCAAAAGCTGCGCGTGTCCCGTCTGTCAGCCACTATAGTTTTTATCAGCAACGAATTTACAAACCAGTGCTGAGGCACAGGCGAGACAAGAGGATTGTTTCAAAGTTTTGAACAACGTACTTCTCCAAGTAGATTGGGGACTCTCTGTAGAAACATTTGTTCTCTCGCTCCATGTGTGTGAGCCGTGTGAAGTCATTTGGGTAGACAAAAGACAGATACACCTGGAAAAAGAGATGACACCATGTGAAGAATGGCAGAAATTTAACTATTACAGTAATCAATTGTGGGTTGATACTCTAACTCAGTGGTTCTTAAAGGGGAACATTATCACCAAACCTATGCAAGCGTCAATATATACCTTGATGGTGCAGAAAAAAGACCATGTATTTTTTTAACCGATTTCCGAACTCTAAATGGGTGAATTTTGGCAAATTAAACGCCTTTCTGTTTATCGGTCTTTTAGCGATGACGTCAGAACGTGACGTCACCGAGGTAACACAGCCGCCATTTTCATTTTCAACACATTACAAACACCGGGTCTCAGCTCTGTTATTTTCCGTTTTTTCGACTATTTTTTGGAACCTTGGAGACATCATGCCTGGTGGGTGTGTTGTCGGAGGGTGTAACAACACTAACAGGGAGGGATTCAAGTTGCACCACTGGCAAGAAATCTGCCGCCAGACCCCCATTGAATGTACCAGAGTGTCTCCACATTTGACCGGCGATGCTAAGACAGACATGGCACAGAGATGTATGGATAACCTGCAGATGCATTTGCAACCATTAAGTCAATGAAATCACAAAGGTGAGTTTTGTTGATGTTGTTGACTTATGTGCTAATCAGACATATTTGGTCACGGCATGACTGCCAGCTAATCGATGCTAACATGCTACGCCTAATCAATGCTAACATGCTATTTACGCTAACTGTATGTACATTTGAAACTAGATGCCCATATTTAATGCGAAACAAACACTTACCAATCGACATATTTAAGTTGCGCCAGTGTCACAAGATGCGAAAGTCCTGATCGTTTGGTCCGCACATTTTACCGGCGATGCTAATAAGGCAGCCATGCTATGGGCCACTTCATTAGGTACACCCACGCTATGGCCGAATAGCGTCAATAGCTATTCGCTCAATAGCTTCAGTTTCTTCTTCAATTTCGTTTTCGCTATCTGCCTCCATACTCCAACCATCTGTTTCAATACATGCGTAATCTGTTGAATCGCTTAAGCCGCTGAAATCCGAGTCCGAATCCGAGCTAATGTCGCTATATCTTGCTGTGGTAACCACCATGTTGTTTGTATTGGCGGCCCTGTATGACGTCACAGGGAAATGGACAGTCGCATCGCAAATAGAGAAAATTAAGAACCTTAAAGGTTTTTTTAGGGATATTCCGGGAGGTGTAAAATTTTGAAAAAAACTTCAAAAAATAAAACAAGCCACTAAGAACTGATTTGTATTGTTTTTAACCCTTTTGAAATTGTGATAATGTTCCCCTTTAACCTGGGTTCGATCGAACCCTAGGGGTTCGGTGAGTCGGGAGAGGTCAAAACACACCTGACTCATCGTCTCAATAAAAACTTCTCCCTATCGGCATATTACGGATACTACAAAAGCAGAAGTAACACTGATTTGCAGGTGTGTAATTTGTTGTGAGTTTATGCACGGTGTTGGTTTTGTTCTTTGAACAAGGTGATGTTCATGCATGGTTCATTTTGTGCACCAGTAAAAAAACACGGTAACACTTGAGTATGGGGAACATATTAACTATGAATTATTCTTGCTTATTAACATGCAAATTAGCAACATATTGGCTCCTAACTAGTCATTATTAAGTACTTATTAATGCCTTATTCGGCATGGGCTCATTATAACCCTTATCCACTAAACCTAACCCTAACCAAATAACTCTAAATGAAGTCTTTGTTACTTTGGATGTGTTCTCCGTACTAAAGTGTTACCAAAAACACATAACTTGTCTTGAATTAAAAAAAGATATATTTTTTTCACTAAGAAGGGTTCGGTGAATGTGCATATAAACTAATGGGGTTAGGTACCTCCAACAAGGTTCAGAACCACTGCTCTAACTTAACTTTGATATTGATGTAGTAAGTTGCATTTTCCTATAGGGGGAAGCAGCGTTCAACATCACTTGCTACGTACTTCCCTCGTGATTCCTGAGAATACTACAATCTCTCCTTAGAGGTCTACTTTTTAGCAGGTAAAAAGTCACCCATACTTACTTCCGTTCACCCCATGAAGATGATTTTAGTTTGAACCAATTAAAAACAACATGACACATGAAGAAGGACAAGCCTGGTGATGATCCACAAAAAAAAAGCGATGAAAAGGTCACTTACAAACTGTAGGCCTTGGTATCTGGCGATGGGGAAGTCCTTGACCACATAGGTGGGAGAGTAAAGACAGGCGGGCAGGACATTTTCCAGGCGGGAGGGGTCGATCATAGGAACTGAAAGAGGAGGAAAAACAAGGATGAAGTTATGTCATCAGAATCAAACTTTTTTAAAATAATATTTATTTATGAATTTGATAGGGAAATCATGATACAGGTACTGAGAAAACAGACACTTTTAAAGAAAAAATCACAAACATGCAGAGATGTGTCACTGAATAAAAACAACAACAACAAAAAAGAGTTGAGGTAAGTGGAAAGGTTCATTGTCAACAATGAGTGACACATTTATCCCATAGATCAGGGGTGCCCACACTTTTTCTGCAGGCGAGCTACTTTTCAATTAACCAACTCGAAGGGATCTACCTCATTTATATATATCATTTATATTTGTTTATTTATGAAAGAGACATTTTTGTAAACAAGTTAAATGTGTTTAATGATAATACAAACACGTGTAACACATATAGATGTCTTTCTTTCACAAAGACAAGAATATAAGTTGGTGTATTACCTGATTCTGATGACTTGCATTGATTGGAAACAGACAGTAATGATGATAACGCCCACATTTTCAAATGGAGGAGAAAAAAAGTTGTCCTTTCTGTACAATACCACATGAAAGTGGTTGGTTTTTGGCATCTAATTCATCCAGCTTCCATACACTTTACAAGAAAAACTTTTTTTTAAAAGCCTGGCTCGAGATCGACTGACACACCCCCCGCGGTCAACTGGTAGCTCGCGATCGACGTAATGGGCACCCCTGCCATAGATTCTTTACTTTATCTATGTAAGCGGCCACCGCTGCTGCCCACTGCTCCCCTCACCTCCCAGGGGGTGATCAAGGGTGAGAGGCGTGTTTGGTTGCGGGTGGTGGTTGGGTGCGTGGTTAAGAGTCAAGTATTTCATATTTATATACATATATATATATATATATATATATATATACATATATATATATATATATATATATATATATATATATATATATATATATATATATATATATATACATATATATATATATATATGTGTATATATATATATATATATATATATATATATATATATATATATATATAGATATATATATATGTGTGTGTATATATATATATATATATATATATATATATATGTATATCTATATCTATATCTATATATATATATATATATATATATATATATATATATATATATATATATATATGTTTGGGTGTCTGGAACCGATAAAATCTTACATATATTATTTCTTATGGGGAAAATTTTTTACTTTTCGCTTTTTGCCTGACTTTTTGGAACGGATTACTAATGAAAAAGGAGGTACCACTGCCTCCTTCGATTTTTCAGTATGTGCCCCTTTGTGGGAGTATTGTGGACGCCCCTGTAGTAACAGATACATCAATGCCTTACACTAGTGGTTTTTAACCTGAGTTCTATCGAACCCTAGGGGTTCTGGGAGTCGGCCTCGGGGCTTCGGCAGAGCCTCCGCCGCGGAAGTCAAGACACACCCGACTCATCGTCCAAACAAAAACGTCTCCCTATCGGCATATCATGGATATCCCAAACAATAATCCCTCTACTTTTCCACACACGTAAGCAAACACAAAAACTCCTTGAGCATTCAGTGGAACACCAAGTGAGCTACGTCAGACATGCACATGCACTGTGGCCCCACCAGCAGCACACCTGTCCCAGACCTGACTAAATAACAAGCTGAGATAGGCTCCAGCACCCCGGGACCCCGAAAGGAACAAGTGGTAGAAAATTGATGGATAAATGGATGTTTTATTATTATAATAAAATGACAGCAGTCATTTCCATGAGATCATTTTCTAATATAGGTGTTTTGGCCCACTTACAATGACAATAACAAAAAACTATGTTTTTCATGGGCTGTGTACTAGTATTGTATCTGTGGGTGGAAAACGAACAAAAGGAATGGACTTTGCTGTGAAAATGACATGAGTGGCACTTGCCAAGATGAAGCCACGCATAGCTGAACTGGTCTACAGTGGAACCCATACTTGCCAACCCTCCCGGATTTTCCGGGAGACTCCCGAAATTCAGCGCCTCTCCCGAAAACCTTCCGGGACAAATTTTCTCCCGAGGCGGAGTTTGAGGCCACGCCCCCTCCAGCTCCATGCAGACCTGACTCAATGTTGTGACCCTCTTAAACAGGACAATACTGCCATCTACTGTACATGGAATAGAGTGTAAATATATTCTACATTTAAGTGCAGTCAAGGAACATGCATTAGGGAGTCTGTTCTGAAACCCTCAGTAAAGAGACGTAACTTCATCACGTCGCCTGGTTATTGACTCCAACCCAGTATATTACACCGTCGACGAGCAAAATGAAGAAATACGCTTGCAAGTTCCAGAACGATTGGAAACAAGAATTTCAGTTTATCCAGGAGAGTTTGAAGGGGAAAGGGTAGGTTGCCTGTACATTTTGTAGAACAGACTTCTCCATTGAACACGGCGGCCGAACGGATATACTCAACCATGAACGGTCAGTCAACGAAACACAAAGCGTCCGCAGCGCAGCATCGTTCACAACCCAGTATTATGGGCTACCTCGCAAAATGGAGACCCGATGGTGTATCTTATGCTGAGACAAAGATGGCTATGCTGATAGCAACATCCCGTTCTCATTTGCGGAAATCCGTGAAGGATGTTCCCGGATTTGGAGATCGCTCGCCAGTACGCAAATGGCAGAACAAAGGTTATTCGAATAGTGAAAGGTAAGTGTTGTTGTTTTTTTTAACTAACCAACAAGCACAACTGTGTTTTTATTACTGTGTATTTGATAGGTGCCGTCAGAAACTCAACTATTTCTTTTATTTATAAATATAAAATAAAATAAATATATATAGCTAGAATTCACTGAAAGTCATGTATTTTATACATACATATATATATATATATTTAACTCAAAGTAAAGTCGCTGCTCCTCCACATCGAGAGGAGCCAGATGAGGTGGTTCGGGCATCTGGTCCGGATGCCACCCGAACGCCTCCCGAGGGAGGTGTTTAGGGCACGTCCAGCTGGTAGGAGGCCACGGGGAAGACCCAGAACACGTTGGGAAGACTATGTCTGCTGGCTGGCCTGGGAACGCCTCGGGATCCCCCAGGAAGAGCTAGACGAAGTGGCTGGGGAGAGGGAAGTCTGGGCTTCCCTGCTTAGGCTGCTGCCCCCGCGACCCGACCTCAGACAAGCGGAAGAAGATGGATATATGAAATATATATGAAATACTTGAAATTGGTGAATTATATGCCACCCCTCTTAACCACGCCCCCCAACCACGCCTCCGCCCCCCCCCCCCCCCCCCCCACTCCCCACCTCCCGAAATCGGAGGTCTCAAGGTTGGCAAGTATGGTGGACCCCGACTTAAAGAGTTGAAAAACTTATTGGGGTGTTACCATTTAGTGATCAATTGTACGGAATATGTCCTTTACTGTGCAATCTACTAGTAAAAGTTTCAATCAATCTATTCAAAGTCTCTGAAAGGCAACAGCAGAAGTCTGATTGACTGATTTGCAGGTCTGTAATTCGTTGTGAGTTCATGCACTGTGTTGGTTTTGTTCTTTGAACAAAGTGATGTTCATACTTGGTTCATTTTGTGCACCAGTAAAAAAAAAAAAACTTTGTCTTGAATTTGAAGAAAAAAACCATTTTATTTTTCCCTAAAGAAGGGTTCGGTGAATGTGCATATGAAACCAGTGGGGTTCGGTACCTCCAACAAGGTTCAGAACCACTGCCTTACACTTAACCGGATTATGAGAGAGAGACTAGGAAAAAGCCAGATAGTATGGAATAGACTTACTGTTGTAAAAGGTGTCCCTGGGGTCGGGCTTCAGCATGTCTGCTCCGTGCTGCAGTACACCACCCCCTTCCACCTTCCAGGGTAGCGACTCCTCCGGGAGACGGAGGTGACTGGCAAAGGTTTGAGGGATGTGACCTATACTGTTCATCTTGAAACTGGACTCATCTGAAAGAAGGTAAAAAAAAATGGCTGAGAAAATGTGTCGAGATAGATCCATTCAATGGCGTTTGAAGGACAAACAAATACACATCGATTTATTGTGTGACCATCATAGATCTCTGCTGGGCATGAAAGGGTGAAGAGGGAAGAAGAGACGGACAGTCACTGAATACTTAATTAGGTACACCTGCACGGTCTTGTGAGAGCCAATAGGGAACCAGTATCAACAATTCTGCCTTTTCATAGGTAATGCTCAGGTTATCCATAAACAATGAGAAAATATAGAAGGTGTCTGAAATCAGATTTCTTGGGGTCATCTTAGATGAAAAGTTGACATGGAAAGCTCATATAATGCATGTGAAAAATAAGGTATCTAAAAGCTTATTTATATTGAATAAAGTTGAATATAGCTACCCATATAACACAATGAGAATGTTATATTGCTCAATTATTCGACCTTATTTCAATTATTGTGCAGAAATATGGGGATTTTAAACTTGACAAACAAGTCAATGGCGTTTTAAAATCGTGTTTTTATCACCTTCGTCTTTTAGTAAAGGTTAAACCGTTTTTATCTTTTAACCTTTTTGAAGAAGTGGTGCATGCTTTTATTTCAAGTGGCCTGGACTACTGCAGTGCACTTTATGCTGGCATTAGCCAAAGAGCTCTCTCCCGGTTGCAGTTAGTCCAGAACGTGGGGCCAGGAAACGCCAGCATATAACCCCAATTCTTCAGAGTTTGCACTGGCTCCCTGTTCATTTTAGAATTGAATTTAAAACATTGCTGTTTGTTTTTAAATCTTTACATGGACTGGCACCTCAATATATCTCGGACCTCATCCAAATGTACATTCCTGTGCGTGCTCTGAGGTCCGAGAGCCAGTTCCAGCTCGTGGTGCCCAAGACCAGACTTAAGACCAGGGGAGACAGGACCTAAGCTCTGGAACACTCTGCCCCTCCATGTTCAAACTGCTTCCACAGTGGACTCTTTTAAGTCTCGTCTTAAGACCCACTTTTATTCTTTGGCTTTTAACACTACGTGAGTTGTGTGGTCCTCTGTCCTCTGTTGTCCTCGGTGTTTTTTATACACTTTGATTTTTATTTTACTGTTTTAATTGATTTTACCCTTTATAAATGTTTTTAATCATATTTGTTTTTATATTGTTTTTATTGGTTTTATATTTATTTATTTTTTGTTTTTATTCAGTCATTGGTGGAGCATAATATTGTTTTTTTTAAATATTGTTTTTAATATGGCTGTGCAGCACTTTGGAAACGTTACTGTTGTTTAAAAGTGCTACAGAAATAAAGTGGATTGGATTGGATTGGAAATACATATCATAGCAACATAATGCCTTTATTTCTTTCACAGAAAAGAGCAATTCGAATCATTTTTAAAGTACGACATAGAAACCACACAAATCCACTCTGCATTAGGTCAGGATTACTAAAACTAAAAGACATTGTAGAATTGGTTACTCTATTAATGATGTTCAAAGCAAGAAATAAAGTTCTTCCGAAGGACATCCAAAAGTTATTTGTGTTTACATCTGAAGATGAGAAGCACAGAAGGCCGTATGACTTTAAACATCCAAGAGTGCCAACAAATTTGAAACAAATGTGCTTGTCTGTTGTTGCTGTGAAAGCATGGAATTCTCTAAACAAAGACTTAAAAAGCTGTAAGAATATCTTTGTATTTAAAAAGAGTTATAAAAAGAGAAAACTGGAATTATATCAAACTGAATTTTGATTCAGATTGGACGTGTCATTGTGAAAGTGCTTAAAGGGAAATGGAAAAGTATGTTGGAGTTTGGGTGTTGGTGGAGGGAACAGTTAGAAAGTCATCGAAAATACTGTCATTTGTGTTAAAAAGGGGCAGATAAATATAAGAATATTATTCTTCCATCTGCTCCTTTCTGATCATGGAAATGAACAAGACACAAAAAAAACAAAAAAACAATGAAAGTGTCAAATGTACGTGGCTTGTAAATATGCGTTTTCATGAAAGGAATAAAAAGAAATGATTGATAGTCAGGAATGCCTTCCTTCAATAGATAGTGTGTTGCATCGTAACGACAGATGTATAGATTACTCATTTAAGTTTCCTTATATATTTTTTTATTTCTCTCTGAAAGTTGTATTTCAAATAGCAACCTATAAGGCAGGGGTCACCAACGCCCGTAAGGACCAGAGGAGTCGCCCGCTGGCCTGTTCTAAAAATAGCTCAAATAGCAGCACTTACCAGTGAGCTGCCTCTATTTTTTTAATTGTATTTATTTACTAGCAAGCTGGTCTCACTTTGTTCTATATTTCTAATCCTAAGAGAGACAAAACTCAAATAGAATTTGAAAATCCAAGAAAATATTTTAAAGACTTGGTCTCCACTTGTTTAAATAAATTCATTTAATTTTTTTTACTTTGCTTCTTATAACTTTCAGAAAGACAATTTTAGAGAAAAAATACAACCTTAAAAATGATTTTAAGATTTTTAAACACATATACCTTTTTACCTTTTAAATTCCTTCCTCTTCTTTCCTGACAATTTAAATCAATGTTCAAGTAAATTTATTTTTTTATTGTACAGAATAATAAATACATTTTAATTTAATTCTTCATTTTAGCTTGTATTTGTTTTGACAATGAATATTTGTGAAATATTTCTTCAAACTCATGATTCAAATTCCAAAAAATTATTCTGGAAAATCTGTAGAACCAAATTCAAAGTCTTTTGAATTTCTTTTAAAATTTTTGTTCTGGAAAATCTAGAAGAAATATTGATTCATATAGCTTGGTCCAATTTGTTATATATTCTAACAAAGGGCAGATTGGGTTTTAACCTATTTAAAACATGTCATCAAAATTCTAAAATTAATATTAATCAGGAAAAATTACCAATGATGTTACATAAATCATTATTTTTTTTTTTTTCCCAAAAATTTGAATTAGCTTGTTTTTCTCTTCCTTTTTTCGGTTGAATTTTGAATTTTAAAGAGTCGAAATTAAAGATAAACTATGTTTAAAAATGTTTTTTTTTTTCCTGTTTTCTCCTCTTTTAAACCGTTCAATTAAGTGTTTTTTCATCATTCATCATCTACAAAAAACATTCCGTAAAATGAAAAAAAAATGTACGACGGAATGACAGACAGAAATACCCTTTTTTTTTTAATACTGTATATATAGATGTATCTATTAAAGGTAAATTGAGAAACTTGGCTATTTCTGGCAATTTATTTAAGTGTGTATCAAACTGGTAGCCCTTGGCATGAATCAGTACCCAAGAAGTAGCTCTTGCCTTCAAAAAGGTTGCTGACCCCTGCTATAAAGTATACATCACTGCACCCCACATCACAGTTAAAAGAAAGCAAGATGATTTTTTGATACAGCTCATGTATTATGTCTTATCGGACACGCTGGCGCGCTTGAAAAAGTGAGAAACAAAGTCCAAGAAAGTATAAGTTTGGAGACGAAAACCCAAATAGTGCAGAGGAGAATCATAATTAGACCAATCGATAGCAGAGGAGGAGGACAAGAAGGCATGTGTGATTAATGGCACGTCAGTAGCAAGACCTGATGGGAAAAATGCCATGTAATTAACCGGGTGGTCAGCCACGGTTTTTGTCCTCTTGGGGTTGGCCGTGCACATTCAGTGTGCGCACGTACACCAAACAAAGGGCACCTATTTTTAAACTTCTTCCCAGAGATAGAAGACATCTGTTGATCACATACGTGGTTTCCATGACAACACCGATGTAAATATCTGCTGGCTCCCAATGCGAGAACAAAAAGGTATGGTATGGCTCTGCTGTGTCAGTCACTCTCCGTTTTATCTCTTTAATATTTTACTGATAATTGTTCTGAAAAAGGCCATAACTCTATGTTAAAGGTCAGATCTTGTGGTTTTTTTTTTTGAATCACAGAACTACAAGTCTATTTTACAAAACGGTTTCAGGCTGTGTCCAGAGCAGGGGTCGGCAACCCAAAATGTTGAAAGAGACCTATTGGACTAAAAAAACAGCCGCAAAAAATGAAAAGCCTTCTATAAGCAGCTTATAGAGGCTCCAGCGACCCCTAACGACCCTGAAATGGCCAAGCAGTTGAAAATGGATGGATAGTGTCAGGCTTGCCCCTGACAGTTTGTGTGTGTTTTAGTTTCTCCTCTGTGTGTAGTATTTCCTGTCTTTTGTTTCCTGTCAGTGCTCTTATTTTGTCTGTTTCCTGGTTTTTTCCCCCCTGAGCGCTGTTTTCCCTCAGCTGCGGCTGATTGGCAACTGGCAACACCTGGTGTCAATCAGCCCGCTCCTATTTGAACCTGTTTTGTCCTCCAGTCGATTGCTGGATTATTGTCATGTATTGTCGCTCCTGTCTTGTCGTGCCGTGTCATGTCTTTGCAGCGTAGCGGTAAGCTATATACGTTAGATGTTTGTAGCTTACTGTTTTTTGTTCCCTGCTTTGTTTTCATATTACAAGTACGACATCTGTTTTCCTGCTCGCTACCTGCTAGTTTCCACGCTAGGCCCTTTTTGTTTTTTCTTTCTTCCATGCTAAGTTTCTTTTGTTTTCTAGCTCCCATGCTAGCTCTCTTAGTTGTTTATCCGCCTCGTGCGCGATTTTTGTTGTACCCCTTTGGTTTGTTCTTGTTTTAGTATCTTTATCAAATCATCTTTTCCTATCCAATGCCTGCCTCCATCTCTGCATCTTGGGGCTCGTCACAAACAAACTTTGACGGATAGATGTAGGTGTTATAATTAAAGTTAAAGTAAAGTACCAATGATTGTCACACACACACTAGGTGTGGCGAAATGATTCTCTGCGTTTGACTCATCACCCTTCATCACTCCATGGGAGGTGAGGGGAGCAGTGGGCAGCAGTGGTGGCAGCACCCGGGAATCATTTTTGGTGATTTAACCCCCAATTCCGACCCTGAGTCCCAAGCAGGGAGGGAATGGTATCGATTTTTTATAGTCTTTGGTATGACTTGGCCGGGGTTTGAACTCACTACCTACCGGTCTCAGGGTGGACACTAACCACTAGGCCACTGAATTAAGGCAACACATGATGTAAGTGTCTATATCAGTTATATTAGCCTACTATCAGAATTACTTTGAAAGTCTTATATAAGTGTGATAATGAAGGCAACACATGATGTGTCTATATTAGCCTACTATCAAAATAACTTTAAAATTCCTATATAAGTGTTATAATGAAGACAACACATGATGTAAGTGTCTATATTAGCCTACTATCAAAATAACTTTAAAATTCCTATATAAGTGTTATAATGAAGACAACACATGATGTAAGTGTCTATATTAGCTACATTAGCCGACTATTAAAATTACTTTAAAAGTCTTATATAAGTGTTATAATGAAGACAACACATGATGTAAGTTTCTATATTAGCTTGAATAGCCTACTATCAAAGGCTGATGCAAATATTTATTGATAGAAATGTTGTTTTTTAATTTTTATTCTACACATTTTTCCAACATTGGAAATCCTTTGTAAAATGGAGTTTTTTTCACAAGATGAGATTACTTCTGGAAATGACTGGCTCAGAACGGCCAAAGGTAAAGGTTTGTGTGACCAAGTTTAAGGAAATGGCAGGCTGTCTTCTTCTAATGGATTTATTACAATATTTGCAAGCTGGGTAACGTTTGCTGTGGTCTGGAACAACATGGCACAACAACAACTATGAGAAATGCAGCCAATATTACATAATAATAATAATGATAAGAATAACGAATTACCTTTGTAACGCACTTTACATGTGTTGAAATCTCAAAGTGTTACAAAGTATAAATAAAATAAATAATGAAAAAAAAAAATTGAAAGTTAGAATATATAATACAAAATTTAAATAGAAATGAAATCATGAAAACCACTAGATAAACACTAGATAAAACAGAAACATAGATAAGAATAGAAATAAAAGCATGAAAGCACTGGATAAAACAGATAAGCAAGCAGTGTATTGTAGCTGAATTAGGCACCAGCGCCCCCTGTGACCCCAAAAAAAGGGACAAGCGGTAGAAAATGGATGGATGGATGGTTGTATTTAAAAATAGAAGGCAGAGAAATTAGATAAAAGCTGTGGTAAAAATGTGGGTTTTTAGTCCCTTCTGAAAACAGTCGACCGACTGTGGTGCTCTAAGATGGTCAGGGAGAGCGTTCCAGAGTTCGGGAGTGGTCAAGCAGAAGGCCCGGGAAAGGGATAAGCGGTAGACAATGGATGGATGGATGAACACATTTTAAAAAACTTGTTCCTTATTCTCTTTTATTACAATTGTCAACAACTACAATTCTCCTGTCCAAAGGCAAAACCTAGTAACTCACTTCTAGCTGATTTTGAGAAAACAAAGGAAAAGCAATCTATCTTGATGCTGTCTTACAAAGATCTACAAAGTCATCAAACGTATAGATGTTTTCTTCAGCTTTCATTTTCTTGCCGATTGAGCCATGGATTGAATCTGCTCTCATGAACGTGTGTGCCCTTTCTCCACATATTTTATTACAATCTCGGGTGGGCCCCATTCTGCGTTTGCACATTGGGCAAGAGCCGTGTACAGCGTCCAGTTTTTGTTTTGACCTCCACAGTTATCTGCCCAAAAGAGTATGCAAGGGGAAGAATCAAGAAGAATACATTTAATGAAGGTGCTTGCAACGTCCTGGGCCAATCTTCCAAATATCCCCTCCTGCCATAATATCACATAATCAGGTTGACCCTCGGCCCCCATTCGTGCAAATGTCTCATTAAAGACAATAAGGTGACTGACAAAGAAGCTCCGATTGGTCCCTTGAGATACTAGGTTTTTCTGTTGTATCTACGCGGTTATGTGGTAGTTACTAGGTCCTGCTTACTTACGGAACAAATGACAATATCGCATACACTAATGTAAAGCATATCACCTAGGAACTCCAAAATTATTATCAGCTCAGTTTTCACCAAAATTGAGTTACTGGGTTTTGCCTTTAAACAGGAGAATTGTGTAGGCAAAAAAAAAATACACAATAACTAAACAAAAGCAAAAACTACTATCACTCATTTAAATCCTTTGGTTTATGCCCTCAGAGTCCTCCTGTGTCCTGGGATTATTCCCTGAGTTTCTAAATATTTACAAAAACAACAACAATAATAAGATTTTAAGAGAAAAAAAAAATGGACTTAATCGCTCAGGTATCGATTATATACTAATACAACCCTTGGTATCATCATCCTTCATGGATTGATCCGCCCTTGTATGTGTTGTTTACTGACTGTGACAATGCTGACACTGCAGCAGTGGCTGTTATATATTATCCTCTGTCGTGACTCTTTTAAATCTACTTGGTAATGTCCTGTTAATACTTGCTTACTGTCTGCTGCATCAATCAATCAATCAATCAATGTTTATTTAAATAGCCCTAAATCACAAATCTCTCAAAGGACTACAAACCACTACGACTACGACATCCTCGGAAGAACCCACATAAGGGCAAGGAAAACTCACACCCAGTGGGACGTCAGTGACAATGATGACTATGAGAAACCTTGGAGAGGACCTCATATGTGGGCAACCCCCCTTCTCTAGGGGACCGAAAGCAATGGATGTGGAGCGGGTCTAACATGATACTTTGAAAGTTCAATCCATAGTGGCTCCAACACAGCCGCGAGAGTTCAGTTCAAAGCAGATCCAAGACAGTGTGTGCAGTGTGGTTCCATCCGTACTTAGCAGTAGAATGGAAAAACAAGTTGACTTTATATGCTTATTTGTGTTTCATTGTTTTCATTAAACCATTTCCAATTGAATTTACTGCAAAGTGTGTGATAATACCGCTTAAACATCACAAAATGCTACGAATTCAGTCAGCTGTTTTGAATATTTTGCTCCAATTGGTTCGGCAATGCCCTGTGATGAAGTGGCGACTTGTCCAGGGTGTACGCCGCCTTCCGCCCTTATGCAGCTGAGATAGGCTCCAGCACCGCCCGCAACCCCAAAAAGGGACAAGCGGTAGAAAATGGAGTGATGGATCTTCGGCAATTTCCTTAGATTCTACTGCATGTGTTTAACACTCTGCTTCTAAAACCTATCACTCATCCTCCTTGTGTTCGGCCTCAAATATATCAGTGAATTATATTTATATAGCGCTTTTCTTTAGTGACTCAAAGCGCTTTACATAGTGAAACCCAATATCTAAGTTCCATTTAAAGCAGTGTGGGTGGCACCGGGAGCAGGTGGGTAAAGTGTCTTGCCCAAGGACACAACGGCAGTGACTAGGATGGCGAAAGCGGGAATCGAACCTGGAACCCTCAAGTTGCTGGCACGGCCACTCTACCAAACGAGCTATACCGCCCCAAGGTCCTGGTTAGGGTTGTCCCGATACTAATATTTTGGTCCCGGCACCAAAATGTATATCGATACTTTTCAAAATAAAGGGGACCACACAAAATGACGTTATTGGCTTCAATTTAACAGAAAACCGTAAGATATATTAAACATATATTTCCTATTGCACAATGCTCTTAAAGAATACATTTAGAAGATTAAATGAAAACTAAAAGGCATTAAACACATTGTTTGTGATCACCGTAAATTAAAATATAGAATAGAACGCTTTATTGACATGCTTCATGATTTATGGACTTCACTCTTGGTCTGTGCTTTCAGACAAATCCGATCATTGGTAAACACTAAAAACAATTCTATGTCTAAAAGTACAGAAATAAGACATGTAAGAGGTAAAACACATTATTAAAGATAAAACCCCAATTGTAGGATCACTTGCAGTACGTTACGTGGGCGGTGCCGCTTTGGACTGCCTTTAACAATATAACATACATCCATAAACGTGGATGCATATGCAAAAGTGCAATATATTTATCTGTACAGTAATATATTTATATCTGCAACTTATTTTTTAAATGCAAACACTCTACACCTTATTGCTCTTTTACCATGTACTACAACGAGCTAATGCAACAACATGCTGTTCTTATTTTTACTTTAAAGTTCAAATTTTAATGACAATAAAAAGAAATCTGTCATGTCTTGTGATCATGTTTTGTTTCGTAAGGTTGTGTTTTTCTTAAGACTCCATTGTCTCCTGATTTTGCACTTCCTTGTTTGCTTTGTTACCATGCCAACCAATTAGTTTCACCTGTCATGTCCCGCACCTGATTTTGTTTTGACTCACGCAACTTTTCAATCAGCTGTTTTATTTAAACCGAAATTTGCCAGGAAGTCAGCCTGGCGACTTTACCTCCGTTCACTTCATGCCATGCTACCACTGCTACTGATACTGTCCATAGTTTTGCTCCTTGCCATGACACATAAGTTGTGTTCATTCTTGTCACAGTAAGTGTTTATTTATTTCATGTTCATAGTCATCATTGTCACAGACGTCCCACTGGGTGTGAGTTTTCCTTGCCCTTATGTGGGCCTACCGAGGATGTCGTAGTGGTTTGTGCAGCCCTTTGAGACACTAGTGATTTAGGGCTATATAAGTAAACATTGATTGATTGATTGATAGTTTTTTACCCAAGTGCCAGTTATAGTTTGTTCTCCGCCTTTGTGCGCGCCTTTAGTTTTGTACCTTTTTTTATAGCAATTAATAAATATGTCCCTACCTTCATGTCTTGCCCACGCCAACTTTCCTGTGCCTTCCGGAAAAACAAACCCCAAAGTCCACGTGTTGACAAAATCTAAGTCTAAGTCTAAGTCTAATATTTTGCAACAAGCCAATCAACTGTGCTCAGTATCGAAATTATATGTGCACAGCAGGGGTGCTCGTCATCTTTATTATTAGTGAAGTGAAGTATGTTTATATAGCGCTTTTTCTCTAGTGACTCAAAGCGCTTTACATAGTGAAAGCCAAAATCTAAGTTACATTTAAAGCAGTGTGGGTGGCACTGGGAGCAGGTGGGTAAAGTGTCTTGCCCAAGGACACAACGGCATTGACTAGGATGGCGGAAGCAGGAATCGAACCTGCAACCCTCAAGTTGCTGGCACGGACACTCTACCAACCGAGCTATTAACCTTGTTGTGGGTTCAAACCCCGGCCGAGTCATACAAAAGACTATAAAAATGGGACTCATTACCTCCCTGCTTGGCACTCAGCATCCAGGGGGTTAAATCACCGAAATGATTCCTGGGCGCGGCACCGCTGCTGCTCACTGCTCCCCTCACCTCCCAGAGGGTGATCAAGGGTGATGGGTCAAATGCACAGAATAATTTCGCCACACCAAGAGTGTGTGTGACAATCATTGCTACTTTAACTTTAACTTATTACCTGTCACTCTTCAAACCCCTTACGCAAATCTGAATTCTTGTTATATTTAGCTTAGTTTGAAGCAAAGTGGTAAAATACTTGCCACATTGGGTGAGGCATGTTATAAAGCCACTTGCAGCGCAGTACTCCCGTGTTTAAAGCCTCACCTTTATCGATCGCTTCGAAGCCCAAATATCTTCACACACACTCTTTATTAACAAGTAAAATTGCCATTCTTCCTCTTCACACTGTTTCTGCTTGCATGCGCTCGGAGCTCTCGGAATTGTGTGTGCGTTTTGGCAAAGTCAACATCATGCGCCTTAGCTCTGTAGGTCAACGCCGCTCGGCATCATGCGGATGGAAAAAAAACAAAGGCAGTATAGTCCATCCATCCATTTCCTACTGCTTGTCCCTTTTGGGTTGGGGGGGTGCTGGAGCCTATCTCAGCTGCATTCGGGCGGAAGGCGGAGTACACCCTGGACAAGTTTCCACCTCATCGCAGGGCCAACACAGATAGACAGACAACATTCACACACTAGGGCCCATTTAGTGTTGCCAATCAACCTATCCCCAGGTGCATGTCTTTGGAGGTGGGAGGAAGCCGGAGTACCCGGAGGGAACTCACGCAGTCACAGGAAGAACATGCAAACTCCACACAGTTAGCCGGGGTTTGAACCCAGAACCTTCGTATTGTGAGGCACATGCACGATCCACCGTGCTGCCCAGTATCGTTTTCAAATTCATTAGCACTGCGGTACTTTTTTTAACACCAGTATACCGTACAACCCTAGTCCTGGATCATAATTTTTTCCAAAGTAATTGTTGGCTCTCACAAAGTTTACTTGATAAGCATTGTTGTTAATGGGGAAGGGATCTGTGAAGCTACGTCCCAGTTTGACTGGCTTCCTGATTATCCCTCAAAATGGCTCGGGAATCTCCGTAAAATGTATACTATTTTGATTATGTCCATTTATTTGTAAATTTTATAAGTCTTTTGGTGTCATAAATCATATATATATATGATAATAAACTCAATATAGAACATACTTGTTTTTCCACTCCACTGGTACTTTAAAGTTTACAAGCGCTTATTTCTTGGTGTTGTTTTTTATTGACATCGATTACGTGTCTATCGCGATATATACTGATATTGTTTTATCAGTCCAGCCCAAATATACGGTACTGTATTGTGTAGCGGTTGCTTTAAGAACATACAAACCCTGTTTCCATATGAGTTGGGAAATTGTGTTGCATGTAAATATTAACAGAATACAATGATTTGCAAATCCTTTTCAAGCCATATTCAGTTGAATGCACTACAAACTCATTTACTTTATTTTTTTTTTTGCAAATAATAATTAACTTAAAATTTCATGACTGCAACACGTGCCAAAGTAGTTGGGAAAGGACATGTTCACCACTGTGTTACATCACCTTTTCTTTTAACAACACTCAATAAACGTTTGGGAGCTGAGGAAGCTAATTGTTGAAGCTTTGAAAGTGGAATTCTTTCCCATTCTTGTTTTATGTAGAGCTTCAGTCCTTCAACAGTCCGGGGTCTCCGCTGTCCTATTTTACACTTCATAATGCACCACACATTTTCGATGGGAGACAGTTCTGGACTGCAGGCGGGCCAGGAAAGTACCCACACTCTTTTTTTACGAAGCCACGCTGTTGTAACACGTGCTGAATTTGGCTTGGCATTGTCTTATTGAAATCAGCAGGGGCGTCCATGAAAAAGACGGCACTTAAATGGCAGCATATGTTGTTCCAAAAGCTGTATGTACCTTTCAGCATTAATGGTGCCTTCACAAATGTGTAAGTTTCCCATGCCTTGGGCACTAATGCACCCCCATAACATCACAGATGCTGGATTTTGAACTTTAGGTCGATAACAGTCCGGATTGTTCGCGTCCCCTTTGGTCCAGATGACACGATGTTAATTACTTCCTCCAAAAATTTGAAATGTGGACTCGTCAGACCACAGAACACTTTTCCACTTTGCATCAGTCCATCTTAGATGATCTCGGGCTCAGAGAAGTCGGCAATGTTTCTGGATGTTGTTGATAAATGGCTTTCGCTTTGCATAGTAGAGCTTTAACTTGCACTTACAGATGTAGCGACCAACTGTAGTTACTGACAGTGGTTTTCTGAAGTGTTCCTGAGCCCACGTGGTGATATCCTTTAGAGATTGATGTTGGTGTTTGATACTGAGGGATGGAAGGTCACGGTCATTCAATGTTGGTTTCCGGCCATGCCACTTACGTGGAGTGATTTCTCCAGATTCTCTGAACCTTTTGATGATATTATGGAGCGTAGATGTTGAAATCCCTAAATGTCTTGCGATGTCACTTTGAGAAAGGTTGTTCTTAAACTGTTTGACTATTTGCTCACGCAGTTGTGGACAAAGGGGTGTACCTCGCCCCATCCTTTCTTGTGAAAGACTGAGCATTTTTTGGGAAGCTGTTTTTATAGCCAATCATGGCACCCACCTGTTCCCAATTAGCCTGCACACCTGTGGGATGTTCCAAATAAGTGTTTGATGAGCATTCCTCAACTTTATCAGTATCTATTGCCACCTTTCCCAACTTCTTTGTCACGTGTTGCTGGCATCAAATTCTAAAGTTAATGATTATTTGCACAAAAAAAATGTTATTAGTTTGAACATCAAATATGTTGTCTTTGTAGCATATTCAACTGAATATGGCTTGAAAATGATATGCAAATCATTGTATTCTGTTTATATTTACATCTAACACAATTTCCCAACTTATATGGAAACGGGGGTTTGTAATTCACCACACCTATTTACTCGACTTTGTGGTCATTATTCACTGTCATTGTTCAATGGTGCACATAACAATGTTGTTCTTGTTTAGCATTCATATACAGTATGCAGTTAAGAGTGACTCGGTGCCGCCCCTTTAAGTGACCGTCAGGAGATTTACCCGAAGGTGGAGGTTTGCTGTGACTGCCTTTTTGAGTCTATTTGATGTAAGCATTCAGTCTTCTCTTTGATGGATTTAACGGCGCACACTTTTTAGTGTGTCAAAGATACCTCAAGTTGTCTTGCTTTCGCATTACAAGCGCAACAATAACAAAAAACTATTTATTTTGTGTTCAAAGTGTAAATACTTTGACTACAATTTGGAATTTTGTCAAGGCTGGAACCCATTGTTCATACTTTCACTGTTTCTTTAAAGACCTACTGAAAGCCACTACTAGCGACCACACAGTCTGATAGTTTATATATCAATGATGAAATATTAACATTGCAACACATGACAATACGGCCGCTTTACTTTACTAAATCGTAATTTTAAATTTCCCGCGATGTATCCTGAATGATGACGCGTATGATGACTCGTGCACGTGATGTCACCGATGTTAGCGGTTATGTTCTCCCAGCACAGATCATGGCTAAAAGTAGTCTGTTTGTATCGCATAATTACACAGTATTCTGGACATCTGTGTTGCTGAATCTTTTGCAATTTGTTCAATTAATATTGGAGACTACAAAAAAGAACGATGTTGGTGGAAGCGATGTATTGTAGCAACACAAACACAGCCGGTGTTTCTTTGTTTGTTGTGACGCTTTAATACGGAACAGAGCGGTCAAGCGGACATGGTTCTGTACCACATGTCAAACGGCAGGTTTCGGTGAGAAAATTGTGGTAATAAGTCGGCTCTTACCGTAAACATGAGCGGAGCTTGAGTCGTTCCTCCTCGCAGCTGCCTCTTTGGCTCCTCCATGGCTTCCCTCAGAGACACTGGCGGTCACCACACCCCTCCGACTTTCAGGTATGACTATATAATCTCACTAAAACACTAGTAACACAATAAGCAGATAAGGGATTTTCCAGAATTATCCTAGTAAATGTGTCTAATAACATCTCAATCGCTCCCACTGCCCTCGCCTTTTTTTTTCTTCTTCTAGTCCTTCACTCTCACTATCCTCATCCACGAATCTTTCATCCTCACTCAAATTAATGGGGAAATTGTCACTTTCTCGGTCGGAATCGCTCTAGCTGCTGGTGGCTATGATTGTAAACAATGTGAGGAGCTCTACAACCCGTGACGTCACGCGCACATCGTCTGCTACTTCCGCTACAGGCAAGCCTTTTTTATTAGAGCTATTAGAAGCTTAGAGGTGACAGAGCTTTCGCCGCTGCTGCTCCCAAGCTCTGGAACAACCTACCTCTGAGTGTTAGACAAGCCTCCTCTCTTCCTGTTTTTAAATCTCTCTTAAAAACATACTTTTATTCCTTGGCTTTTAACACTGAGTGATATCCATCCTGCAATGGCGCCCCATTATACACCTGCTGTCAACCTGTTTTTATGTTTTATTTATTTATTTTTTATCATGTTCTGTTTGTGTTGTGTTGTTTGCTCGGTCCTCGTATTATCTTTGAACCTGCCCATTGTACAGCACTTTGGCTACCCCTGTGGTAGATTTTAAATGTGCTTTATAAATAGATTTGATTTGATTAGCGACCAAAAGTTGCAAACTTTATCATCGATGTTCTCTACTAAATCCTTTCAGCAAAAATATGGTTATATCGTGAAATGATGAAGTATGACACATAGAATGGACCTGCTATCCCCGTTTAAATAAGAAAAATCTCATTTCAGTAGGCCTTTAAGATATATTTGCTTCAATATACAAACTTTACAATTTAGAAACCATGTTAGTAAATCAAGGCTCCACTATAAAAAAAAAATACAAATTCAAAAATGTATCTTACTTGAAAATCAAAACCTACCTCTACATGAAATATTGTCCTTTTTGATTACTTTGTTTTACATTCAAAACATTGAGGATTTAAAAAAAATGAAATTACAACAATGAAAGATACAAACTCCTTACCTGCATAACGTGAAATGTAGGCAGAGTCTATGACTTCATACTTCAGACCAGGGAGGAATGGACGCCACTGTGGGGGAAAAGACAGAGGAGAGTGAGAAGAGCTCGCATGTGTGAACAGGAATAGGCCCATAAATCTTCCATCAGTTCATAGTCCATACTGACACTCATTGTTATTGATCTGCACAACCTGATGAGATCGATGGGAAACTGTGGTTTTCCACAAACACGTTAGGTGAACAAAGAAAAAGAACAGTACTGTGAGAAAATAGCATAGAATAGAAGAGAAAGTACTTTATTGATCCCTGGGGGAAATTCAGCACCACAGTTCGCTCACAATAAACAATAATAATAATAAATAATATATGACATGTATTATATATATATATGAATAATATAAATATATTCTACATTTAAGTGCAGTCAAGGAACATATGCATTATACAGTCTGATGTCTGTCGGTATGAAGGACCTCCTGTGTGGTTCCGTGTTACATTTAGGGAGTCTGAGCCTTCCACTGAACGTGCTCATTCTGTCCACCAGGTCCGAGTGTAGTGGGTGGGAGGTGTTGTCCACAATGGCTAGGAGTTTTGCTAGACTTCTCCTCTCTGACACCACCGCCAGAGAGTCCAGGTCCAGTCCCACCACGTTACCGGCCTTCTCTACCAACTTGTCCAGTCTGTTTGCGTCCCTCACTCTCAGCCCGCCGCCCCAGCAAGCCACGGCGTACAAGAAAGCACTCGCCACCACCGACTCGTAGAACATCTTCAACATCTTTGTACAGATGTTGAAGGATCCTAGCCTCCTGAGGAAGTAGAGGCGGCTCTACGTGTTTTGACCCATTCAGCTTGTTGTCGATGTGTACTCCGAGGTATTCATAATCCTCAACCATGTCTACATTGACCCCCCTGATGGAAACAGGGGTCGCCGGAGTACTCATCCTCCTTCCCAGGTCCACAACCAGCTCCTTGGTATTCGTCACCATGTGACAAAGTCCTCCACCAGTGTCCTGTATTTCTCATCATCACCATCCTCAATACACCCCACTATCACAAAGTCATCAGAAAACTTCAGAATGTGGCAGGACTCTGATTGATAGTGGATAGCCATATAGGAATTTGCAATTGGAAATAGATCATAAACTTATTGTTGAGATGACGACAGAAAAAAAAATAACAGAGAGGGATGCAAAGTGAGGCTGAGAAACGGAAAGACAAGCTACAATTCTTTAAATAGATTTCACAATTAACAAGTCACTTCTGGTTAGCCAAGCTGTAATCACAGGAGACAGGTCATTTGAACAGCGGCCGTTTGAGAACACAAATAAAAGCACCCTCCTCAGACACATGCACGCACGCACGCACGCACGCACGCACGCACGCACGCACGCGATTTGCATTTGAAGCTTTAAATACAAAACAACTGTTTTACGACAGCGTCTATTCCCTGCTGCTACTATTCTGACCAACTAAGCTGAAAGCACAAATACAAAAAACAAACAAGGTTAATATGACATCGTGCTGCGCTGTAGGAGGACACGACTTAGCAGAGCAAAAAGTTTTAGAATTGTGTCATATTTTTGACTGGACACAGTTTTCAAAGTCAGGCTGATTGGAAGAGGAAAAATAAAAAGAATGAGGTTTTGTGGGATGCAACTTCAATAAAATAGTCGCAGTTTAATGAAATGCATTGAAAGGGAGAACTGAGGGGACATCATGGAAAAATGAACTAGATATATAACACACTGAAATCTGCCAGAATGCAGAAAAGAAAAAGGTCATCATGCCACGCACGCACGCACGCGCACACACACACACACACACACACACACACACACACACACACACACACACACTCACACACACTCCCTGAGACTTTTTCCGTCTAATTTCAGCAAAGTTCCAAGTGTGTAAAAATGCGTAAGGTGAAAGTTAAAGTCCTACTGAAAGCCACTACTAGCGACCACGCAGTCTGATAGTTTATATATCAATGATGAAATATTAACATTGCAACACATGCCAATACGGCCGCTTTAGTTTACTAAATTACAATTTTAAATTTCCCACGAAGTGTCCTGTTGAAAACGGCCGCAGAATGCTGACGTGTACGCGTGACCCCACGGAAATATGAGCGCTGCACACACACACAGCTAAAAGTCGTCTCTTTTTTCATCGCATAAGTACACAGTATTCTGGACATCTGTGTTGCTGAATCTTTTGCAATTTGTTCAATTAATATTGGAGAAGTCAAAGTAGAAAGATGGAGTTGAGAAGCTTTAGCCTTTAGCCACACAAACACACAGTGATTCCTTGTTTGAAATTCCCGGAGGAGAAACTTTACTATGGATCAGAGCGAACATGGATCCCGACCGAACGTCAACTAGCAGGTTTTGGTGAGAAAATTGTGGTTAAAAAGTCGCCACTTACCGGAGATCAGCTGGGCTTGTGCCGTCCGTACAGCTGCCGTCGACTTCCATGAGACACTGGCCTCAAGACACCCGTGGACACACCCCTCTGACTATCAGGTACTGTTAAACTCACTAAAACACTAGCAACACAATAGAAAGATAAGGGACTTCACAGAATTATCCTAGTAAATGTGTCTAAAAACATCTGAATCTGTCCCAATGGAATCGCGTTTTTTAAAATTTTTTTTTTAGTCCTTCACTATCAATATCCTCAAACACAAATCTTTCATCCCTCGCTCAAATTAATGGAGAAATTGTCCGAATAGCTCTTTTTGTTGGAGGCTCCCATTAAAAACAATGTGAGGATGTGAGCAGCCATCAACAGGTGAAGTCATCGTCTGCTACTTCCGGTAAAGGCAAGGCTTTTCTGTTAGCGACCAAAATTTGCGAACTTTATCATGGATGTTCTCTACTAAATCCCTTCAGCAAAAATATGGCAATATCGCAAAATTATGAAGTATGACACATAGAATGGAGCTGCTATCCCCGTTTAAATAAGAACATCTCATTTCAGTAGGCCTTTAACTTTTACTTTATACAACTTAGTCAGAAAATGACATACCTAACTGTGAACAATGGCAGTACTAAACAATTCTTACCCTGGATTTCCACTGGATGCGTAACAAATGCGTATCGGCGCCGCCACGGAATGTCTCCACCATCCGTCAAACCCCAGCGCCGTTAGATGTGAAGCGTTGTGGCTTTGCCATAGAATGCAATATTGCAGACTATAATTACGTGATAAGGTGAGTTGAGGTAAACCAAACCACAAACTGTGCATTCTGTCGTTCCAGAAGAGCTGGAGTCCTGCCATTTGAAATATGTACAGCAGTGGCTGCTAACAACTCCCCTGCTTCGCCAACTTGTATCAGCTGGTATATAAACACAGGACACCAAATAGCTGTCGGTGATATGCCTGTAATACAAACCCCGTTTCCATATGAGTTGGGAAATTGTGTTAGATGTAAATATAAACAGAATACAATGATTTGCAAATCCTTTTCAAGCCATATTCAGTTGAATATGCTACAAAGACAAGATATTTGATGTTCAAACTCTAAACTTTATTTTTTTTTGCAAATAATAAATAACTTAGAATTTCATGGCTGCAACACGTGTCAAAGTAGTTGGGAAAGGGCATGTTCACCACTGTGTTACATCACCTTTTCTTTTAACAACACTCAATGAACGTTTGGGAACTGAGGAAACTAATTGTTGAAACTTTGAAAGTGGAAATCTTTCCCATTCTTATTTTATGTAGCGTTTCAGTCGTTCAACAGTCCGGGGTCTCCGCTGTCGTATTTTAAGTTTCATAATGCGCCACACATTTTCGATGGGAGACAGGTCTGGACTGCAGGCGGGCCAGGAAAGTACTCGCACTCTTTTTTTAAGAAGCCACGCTGTTGTAACACTTGTCTTGCTGAAATAAGCAGGGGCGTCCATGATAACGTTGCTTGGATGACAACATATGTTGCTCCAAAACCTGTATGGACCATTCAGCATTAATGGTGCCTTCACAGGTGTGTAAGTTACCCATGCCTTGGGCACTAATACACCCCCATACCATCACACATGCTGACTTTTGAACTTTGCGCCTAAAACAATCCGAATGGTTATTTTCCTCTTTGTTCTGGAGGACACCACGTCCTCTGTTTCCAAATATAATTTGAATGTGGACTCGTCAGACCACAGAACACTTTTCCATCCATCTTAGGTGAGCTGAGCTTAGATACCGTGAATTGATTAACGTGGACCCCGACTTAAACAAGTTGAAAAACTTATTGGGGTGTTACCATTTAGTGGTCAATTGTACGGAATATGTACTGTACTGTGCAATCTACTAATAAAAGTGTCAATCAATCAATCAAAGCTCGGGCCCAGCCAAGCCGGCGGCGTTTCGGGATATTGTTGATAAATGGGTTTGGCTTTGCATAGTAGAGTTTTAACTTGCACTTACAGATGTAGCGACGAACTGTAGTTACTGACGGTGGTTTTACGAAGTGTTCCTGAGCCCACGTGGTGATATCCTTTACACACTGATGTTGGTTTTTGATGCAGTACCGCCTGAGGGATCAAAAGTCTGTAATATCATCGCTTACGTGCAGTGATTTCTCCAGATTCTCTGAACTTTTTGATGATTTTACGGACCGTAGATGGTAAAATCCCTAAATTCCTTGCAATAGTTTGTTGAGAAATGTTCTAAAACTGTTCAATAATTTGCTTACAAAGTGGTGACCCTCACCCCATCCTTGTTACTTAGCATTTTTTGAAAGCCGTTTTTATACCCAATCATGGCACCCACCTGTTCCCAATTAGCCTGCACACCTGTGGGATGTTCCATATAAGTGTTTGATGAGCTTGTGTCAACTTTATCAGTATTTATTGCCACCTTTCCCAACTTCTTTGTCGGGTGTTGCTGGCATCGAATTCTAAAGTTAATGATTACTTGCACAAAAAAAATGTTTATGAGTTTGAACATGAAATATGTTGTCTTTGTAGCATATTCAACTGAATATGGCTTGAAAAGGATTTGCAAATCATTGTATTCTGTTTATATTTACATCTAACACAATTTCCCAACTCATATGGAAACGGGGTTTGTATGATTATTTGATTTTGAACCTCCAGAATTAGTGTCAATAAGGTGAAATTACCTCTGAAAAAAATGGACAAGTTTGACTTCTCTTCCCTTCCCTCCATTTCGGATGTTTCAAAGTGTAAAATACGAATCGCCTTGATCACAAAGTATTTGATTTCGAACGTAAAAATGGATAATGTGCATGACCTCCTCTGCCACACAAAATAAGATTTAGCTAAGGTGATGCACAGTATTGCGCCGTTGAAAAGTTGCCATTGGGCAGCCTGTCGAAATCCAGGGTTAGAAACCCCAATAAGTGTTAACAGACAATGAAGGTCCTGATGGACTTGATCCATATGTAGGAGTCACTCTGCTACAGACTTGTCAGTGATGATAAAATCCAATATTACAGTAGTTGGGACTCTAATTCATCCAGGAAATTAATCTTTCCAGAGCTTTCTAGGAAATGTATACCTAGGATGTCCTCTTTTGTCGCCTGTACAAAATGTGTATGTCACACTTTGCGTATCGTTTACTCCCTGGTATCCTTTTTGTTACTGTTGCGAATTTGGTTTTCTGTTTCCTTAGTTACTGTAGATGGGCGGAGTAATGACCCACACCTGCATTATTTTTTTTAACATGCCTCAAAACAGCAGCTTGGAATTTGGGACATGTTCTCCCTGAGAGAGCATGAGGAGGTTGAGGTGGTGGTGGGGGGAGTGGTGTAGGAGGTAGCCGGGGGTGTATATTGTAGCATCCTGAAAGAGTTAGTGCTGCAAGGGGGTTCTGGGTATTTTTTATGTTGCGTTTAATGTTGTGTTACAGTGCGGCTGTTCTCTCGAAATGTGTTTGTCATTCTTGTTTGGTGTGGGTTCACAGTGTGGCGGATATTTGTAACAGTGTTAAAGTTGTTTATACGGCCACCCTCAGTGTGACCTGTATGGCTGCTGACCAAGTATGCGTTGGATTCACTTATGTGTGTAAAAAGCCGTAGATAATATGTGACTGGGCCTTTGAGGTTTATTGGCGCTCTGTACTTCTGCCTACAGTACGTCCATGTACACAGCAGCGTTTTACAAAGTAATACATTTTACGTTTTGAAACCGATACCGATAATATCCGATATTGCATTTATCGGCCGATAATATCGGGATTCCGATATTATCGGACATCTCTATGAAGTACCTTTTGTGCATTTTCTGTCACTGTTGACATTAAAGACTTTTGGACAATTAATACGCCTTTTCGCTGCATCAATACTCAAACTCAGACCTAATTGCGACAGAGTATGCCTTATGTGTTTGACCAAGACGGACCTATTCAGGACTGATTGATTGATACTTTTATTAGTAGGTTGCACAGTACAGTACATATTCCCTACAATTGACCACTAAATGGTAACACCCCAATAAGTTTTTCAACTATATTAAGTCAGGTCCACGTTAATCAATTCATGGTACAAATATATACTATCAGCATAATACAGTCAGGACTGCCAAGGACTCGAGGCCAGATCTACTTGTATTAAAACAGGTGCAAATTTGATACCACAAAGCTGATCTACTAAGCCTGTGTGCAGAGGATTGTGTCTTTTAGATCAGCGAAATAGAAAATACCATCCATTTTACATATCTGGCTTCATGTATTGAGGAATATATGCTAATTATTGGAATCCCCGCAATACTGGGAAGAAAAGATGTAACTATAATCTCTTGAAACTTGCAATGTGATTTCAAAACTGAACTGTTCCGCAGCCACTGTTGTGCGTTTTTATTCAGCACGTTCGAAATGTGTGTGCAAACGGGCACAGTTACTCCCAGATGGTGTTGAGGAAGAAGGCAACTGTGCTGTGAAAACAGAGGATGGACAGAGAATCCTCCGTGCTCCTTGTCAACATATTTGGACTGTCAGAAAATAAGAAATATATGGATGCATAATCTATTCAGCAGTATAATTTTCTGATTTTAAAACAAATTAATAGATGGTTTTAGTGTTTTCTCGCAATTTCTTGGGGGCATTCCTTTTTCAAATTTTGACACATCTCTAATATGGAAAAAAATATGCATTTTCTTGCATCTGAATAATTTCAACACACCTTCACAGCTCCTGTCAGGGTTTCTTGGAGCGCATTTACAGTGTGCTAAAAAATAGTTTCCGTTTTGATCAAAAAAATGCCCGGAAAAAGTGGATAATACAACAAAACCCCCCAAAAAAGTTAAGTTGGCACGCTGTGTAATTTGTAAATATAAACAGAATACGATGATTTGCAAATCCTTTTCAACCCATATTCAGTTGAATGGACTGCAAACAAAATATATTTAATTCCAACTGAGAAACATTCTTTTATTTTTTGCAAAAAATCATTAACTTAGAATTTAATGGCAGCAACACACTGCAACAAAGTCGGCACAAGGGCATTTTTACCACTGTGTTACATGGCCTTTCCTTTTAACAACACTCAGTAAACCTGTGGGAACTAAGGGGACCAATTTTTGAAGCTGTTCAGTTGGAATTATTTCCCATTCTTGCTTGGTGTACAGCTTAAGTTGTTTAACAATCTGGGGTCTCCTTTATGGTATTTTCAATTGATCAATCAGTGATTATTTATATAGCCCTAAATCACTAGTGTCTCAAAGGGCTGCACAAACCACAACACAAACCACAACGACATCCTGGGTAGAGCCCACATAAGGGCAAGGAAAACTCACACCCAGTGGGACGTCGGTGACAATGATGGCTATGAGAAACCTTGGAGAGGACCGCATATTAGGGGAACCAAAAGCAATGGATGTCGAGCGGGTCTAACATGATACTGTGAAAGTTCAATCCATAGTGGATCCAACACAACCGTGACAGTCCAGTCCAAAGTGGATCCAACACAGCAGAGAGAGTCCCCTCCACAGTAGAGCCAGCAGGAAACCACCCCAAGCGGAGGCGGATCAGCAGCGCAGAGATGACCATATTGTGCCACACACTTTCAATGGGAGACAGGTCTAGTACCCACATTCTTTTACTATGAAGCCACGCTGTTGTAAAACGTGGCTTGGCATTGTCTTGCTGAAATAAGCAGGGGCGTCCATTATAACGTAGCTTGGATGGCAATATATGTTGCTCCAAAACCTGTATGTACCTTTCAGCAATAATGGTGCCATCACAGATGTGTAAGTTACCCATGCCTGACATGAGTATCTCCATGGAGACAACCGCGTAGGATAGGATAGGATAGATCTTTATTGTCATTGCACAAGAACAACGAAATTTCATTTTCGGCATAGTCCCGCTAAGAGCAGACATACGTTACAGGGGGGGGACAAGACGAGACCGCCAACGGATCAGTCACTTATGGCACTCCTTAAAAAGGTGAGACAAGGGTGACATTGGGAGAGGGGGGGGGGGAGTAAAAAAAAATTGTCAGTCTAAGGCTAGACCTACAGGAGGGGTCCAGACTGAGTCCAAGGAAAAACCTCACATAGCATGGCACACATTAAACTTGATACGCATATCACACCAACTTGCAACAGAGGGAGGGGTGGGTTTGAAGAGACACCGCTGCAGCTATATAGCGCTGCTCAGCCATCCACAGCCCCAGAGGAATTCAGCGGTAAGAATACTCAGAAACCTCATACAAATAGGGTAGCCTGCACCACTTTTACACGTGTTATTAAATGTACACGCAGTCTTAGTAGATCACACGCAACACACGCACTGATAGTACGCACAGTTTTATCATTCGCATTAGATTATTTGGATCCTAGTATGTCAGCCCCTAAATCAGAACAACAGGGGTGATGGGTATAGAGCAGGGGTCACCAACGCGGTGCCCGCAGGCACCAGGTAGCCCGTAAGGACCTGATGAGTCGCCCGCTGGCCTGTTCTAAAAATAGCTCAAAAAGCAGCACTTACCAGTGAGCTGCCTCTATTTTTTAAATTTTATTTATTTACTACAAGCTGGTCTCGCTTTGCTGGACATTTTTAATTCTAAGAGAGACAAAACTCAAATAGAATTCAAAAATCCAAGAAAATATTTTAAAGACTTGGTCATCACTTGTTTAAATAAATTCATTTATTTTTTTACTTTGCTTCTTATAACTTTCAAAAGACAATTTTAGAGAAAAAAATACAACCTTAAAAATGATTTTAAGATTTTTAAACACATTTACCTTTTTACCTTTTAAATTCCTTCCTCTTCTTTCCTGACAATTTAAATCAATGTTCAAATATTTTTATTATTATTATTATTGTAAAGAATAATAAATACATTTTGATTTAATTCTTCATTTTAGCTTCTGTTTTTTCGACGAAGAATATTTGTGAAATATTTCTTCAAACGTATGATTAAAATTCAAAAAAAATATTCTGGCAAATGTAGAAAATCTGTAGAATCAAACTTAAATCTTATTTCAAAGTGGATTTTAACCTATTTAAAACATGTTATCAAAATTCTAAAAATTAATCTTAATTAGGAAAAATTTCTAATGATGTTCCATAAATTCTTTTTTTTAATTTTTTCAAAAAGATTCGAAATATCTAGTTTTTCTCTTCATTTTTTTCGGTTGAATTTTGAATTTTAAAGAGTTGAAATTGAAGATAAACTATGTTTCAAAATGTTATTTTAATTTTTTTTCCTGTTTTCTCCTCTTTTAAACTGTTCAATTAAGTGTTTTTCTCATCATTTATTCTCTACAAAAAAACCTTTCGTAAAAGGAAAAAAAAAATGTACGACGTAATGACGAACAGAAATATCAATTTTTTTTATATATATATATAGATTTATTTATTAAAGGTAAATTGAGCAAATTGGCTATTTCTGGCAATTTATTTAAGTGTGTATCAAACTGGTAGCCCTTTGTATTAATCAGTACCCAAGAAGTAGCTCTTGGTGTCAAAAAGGTTGCTGACCCCTGTGATAGAGCAAACTCAAATGTGCAAAAAGTGTACTAATTTCGACAAAATCCACTTTCAATCAGACTCTCCTTTTCCATTGGCAAGCTTGTCTTTCACAGAGAAATTTTTCTCAACCAACAAGTGAGGGGTCCTATTTTGAACAAACACAATCCAAACACCGGTGACATTATTACAGCAAGACAAAGATAAGCCACATTGAAACTTCTTTGGTGTAAAGGAATATCTGAAGTGTAACCAAAAAAGGTTTTAATGTGGACTCTGACATTTACTGCCAGCACCATCATGATAAATCAATAGTAATAAGATCCATGACGACAGGAAAAGGTTACTGTTTGGAAGAATCAATGGGAATTGTGCACCACATTTATTAGTCAAACCTTATTGGACACTCCTCTACATCAATTACTGTATTGACCAGATGTAAGATTGTTTTTGTTCCTATCTCTTATACTGAAGGTCTTTAGGTTTCCAAATTATTGTAGACCAGGGGTCTCCAACCTTTTTGAAAGTAAGAGCTACTTCTTGGGTACTGATTCATGCTAAGGGCTACCAGTTTGATACACACTTAAATAAATTGCCTGAAATAGCCAATTTGCTCAATTCGACTTTATTAAATAAATCTATATATATAAAAAATGGGTATTTCTGTATGTCATTCCGTCGTACATTTTTTTTCCTTTTACGGAAGGTTTTTTGTAGAGAATAAATGATGAAAAAAAAAACACATAATTGAACGGTTTAAAAGAGGAGAAAATCCGAAAAAAATGAAAATAAAATGTTGAAACATAGTTTATCTTCAATTTCGACTCTTTGAAATTCAAAATTCAACCGAAAAAATGAATAGAAAATCTAGCTAATTTTGAAAAAAATTAAAAAATAATTTATGGAACATCATTAGTAATTTTTCCTGATTAAAATTAATTTTATAATTTTGATGACATGTTTTAAATAGGTTAAAAACCAATCTGCACTTTGTTAGAATATATAAAAAATTGGACCAAGCTATATTTCTAACAAAGACAAACCATTATTTCTTCTAGATTTTCCAGAACACAAATTTTAAAAGAAATTACAAAGACTTTGAAATAAGATTTAAATTTGATTCTACAGATTTTCTAGATTTGCCAGAATATTTTTTTTGAATTTTAATCATACTAAGTTTGAATAAATATTTCACAAATATTCTTTTACAATAATAAAAAAAAAATACTTGATTTAAATTGTCAGGAAAGAAGAGGAAGGAATTTAAAAGGTAAAAAGGTATATGTGTTTAAAAATCCCAAAATCATTTTTAAGGTTGTATTTTTCCTCTAAAATTGTCTTTCTGAAAGTTATAAGAAGCAAAGTAAAAAAAAAAAAATTATTTATTGAAACAAGTGAAGATCAAGTATTTCAAATATTTTCATGGATTTTCAAATTCTATTTGAGTTTTGTCTCTCTTAGAATTAAAAATGTCGAGCAAAGCGAGACCAGCTTGCTAGTAAATAAATACAATTAAAAAAATAGAGGCAGCTCACTGGTAAGTGCTGCTATTTGAGCTATTTTTAGAACAGGCCAGCGGGCGACTCATCTGGTCCTTACGGGCTACCTGGCGCCCGCGGGCACAACGTTGGTGACCCCTGTTGTAGACCTTCTCGGAGACAAGACAAAGTGCCCTCTCGACGGAGCACAACCTTCATATCAAACGTTGTCAGGGACATTGAGTCTGGCTCACAAAACACGATGATATACAAGTGCTCCCTCGCTAATGACGCTCATTTTACAACTGCCAACATAATACAATTCAAATTTCCAGGGTAAATGCCACAATGCTATGAAAACAAGGGTTTGATGTGACATGAGATGTTGCCTGAAGACAAAGAAACACAAATGAGAGCGGTAAGAGGAGGTGGATAGAGAGACATGTGCTGTTTCCACATATTTAGATAATGACTTCAGACAAATGACACAATTACTAGTGTGTCTTCCCAGCCGAGCACTATGCTCATTTTACTACTTACGACTTCAAACTAGAGGTGGGCGGTAAACCTGTGCATCCACCTTCATCGGGATAATGCGGTGCCACCAAACGGATTTTGCAAAAACATAAATTACTGTAGTAAAAACGTTGTTACACATAATTTGTGTCAAGTGCTTGCATGGGGGAGGTTTCTTTCTTTCGATGCGGTTCTTGCTTTGCTGCAACCATTCCTACACGCAATTTAAAGGCCGACTGAAAGCCACTACTAGCGACCACGCAGTCTGATTGCAACACATGACAATACGGCCGCTTTAGTTGACTAAATTGCAATTTTACATTTATTGCGGAGTTTCTTGTTGAAAACGTTGCAGAATGATGACGTGTGCGCGTGACGTCAAGGACTGTCAGGAAATATTAGCGCAACACACGGCTAAAAGTCGTCTCTTTTCATCGCGCAATTAAACAGTATTATGTACACCTGTGTTGCTAAATCTTTTGCAATTTGTTCAATTAATAATGGAGACTATAAAGAAGAATGCTGTTGGTGGAAAGCGGTGTATTGCAGCTGTCTTTAGCACCGAGACACAGCCGATGTTTCTTGGTTTTTAACAGAGCGGTCAAGCGAACATGTTTTCTCTACGTCAACCAGCATGTTTTTGGATGGGATAATTGTGATATATATCTTACCGGAGACATCAGTGGATTATTCGTCCTCCTGCAGTAGCTGTTTAAAAGTCAGCTGTGAGCTTGGCTCCTCGGCTTCTCTCTGAGACACTGCGTGTTCACCGCAGCCATCCGACCTCAAGGTATGTCTTTACAATCTCACTAAAACACTATTAAAACAATAAGCAGATGAGGGATCATCCAGAATTATCCTAGTAAATGTGTCTAATTACATCTGAAACGCTCACACTGCCGCCGATTTTTATTTTATTTTATTATTTGTTTTTTTTTCTAGTCCTTTCGCTATTAATATCATCATCCACAAATCTTTTATCCTCGCTCAAATTAATGAGGAAATTGTCGTTTTCTCGGTCCGAATAGCTCTTGCTGCTGGAGGCTCCCATTATAAACAATGTGAGGACGTGAGGAGCCCTCACACTTGTGACCTCATCGTCTGCGACTTCCGGTAAAGGCAAGGCTTTTTTATCAGCACCAAAAGTTGCCAACTTTATCGTGGATGTTCTCTACTAAATCCTTTCAGCAAAAATATGGCAATATAGAATGGAGCTGCTATCCCCGTTTAAATAAGAACATCTCATTTCAGTAGGCCTTTAACCCATGTGCGGAAATCTAAAAAAACAATGATGAATTTCGTAACTTATAAATGTTATTACAATGTTCGATATTTGTGTTACACAAAACCAAAGCATCAAATCATAAGGTTCATGCATTTTATGTGTGAGCTTGCACACGGTTTTGGATGGTTTGGCAGACTCGCTATGTCATGAAATCACACCAAGGCATCTTTGGACATTAAAGGGAAAATGCATTTTTTTTTTTTTAGGAGATTTGCCTATAGTTCACAATCATTATGAGGGACACGAAGACAATTTCTTATTTTTGTTTTGCTTTCTAACATGAAAATCGGCTCATTCTTGGTGGCTAGCAATGTAGCTAATTGGAGCAATCAAGACACCCACTAAATCACTTTAAGAATACATTCAAAACCGTCAACAATACTTCATTTATGTTCCGTGACATGCATACCTCCCAACCTTGAGACCTCCAAATTCGGGAGGTGGGGGATTGGGGCTGGGGGGCGTGGTTGAGAGTGGGGAGTGGTTGGGGGCGTGGTTAAAAGGGGAGGAGTATATCTACAGCTATTGTGTGCACAGTTGTGCACTGCGCTCTCTAAAATTAGTAGATGTTATTGTCACATATGCATGATTGATTGATTGATTGATTGAAACTTTTATAAGTAGATTGCACAGTACAGTACATATTCCATGCATTTGACCACTAAATGGTAACACCCCAATAAGGGGTCCACGTTAATCAATTCATGGTACAAATATATACTATCAGCATAATACAGTCATCACACAAGTTAATCATCATAGTATATACATTGAATTATTGACATTATTTACAATCCGGGGGGTGGGATGAGGAGCTTTGGTTGATATCAGTACTTCAGTCATCAACAATTGCATCAACAGAGAAATGGACATTGAAACAGTGTAGGTCTTATTTAGTAGGATATGTACAGCCAGCAGAGAACATAGTGAGTTCACATAGTATAAGAACAAGTATATACATTAGAAATACATTCGATTATTTACATTAGGCTATTTACAATCCAGGGAGATGGGATGTGAATGGAGGAGGGTATTAGTAAAGGGTTGAAGTTGACTGGAGATGTTTTGGTGCATGTACAGTAGATGGCAGTATTGTCCTGTTTGAGAGTGTCACAACATTGCTCTTTACGGCAGACGAACTGCTTTACGGTAGACGAAAACGTGACTGCTGTTGTTGTGTGTTGTTACCGTGCTGGGAGGACGTTAATTAAACTGCATAACAATAATTCTACAGTTATAACGTCATTGGGCAGACTTGCTGTGTATATTGTGGGAAAGTGGACGTGAAAACAGGCTGTCCTCACTCAGGTTCGCATGAAGCTGGAGAGGGCGTTGCCTCCAGCTCCGTCTGAATTTCGGGAGATTTTCGGGAGAAAATTTGTCCCGGGAGGTTTTCTGGAGAGGCGGTGAATTTTGGGAGTCTCCCGGAAAATCTGGGAGGGTTGGCAATTACGGTAACATGTATAATAAGCACGTCCTTCCAAGACGTGCGTGCACATATAAGAACATCCATGGTTGGTTGGTTGTTTACTATGATGAGTCACGATTGGTTGAGATTATGGTTAAATCTTAGGGACGAGCCAATCAGAGGCAAGATAGGGCGGGTCATCGAACCAAGAATGGAAATCACAACAGACATCCCAAATGACGACGAGAGAGACAGAGAACAGAACAGCAGAGAATATTCAAGCGGGCGATTTATACATCTAAAAAACTAGTGGAAGATGGCATAGGGAGTCTCTTCTTTACATTTTTCTTTTAGTGATGTAGACCACGTCTAGGAAACCCACAATACGTCTACTTGGCCACATGTGGACAAATGTATGCATCTGGATCAAACATTCATTGGAGTTGTTTACCTTGTAAATCCAAATCAAAACTGCTCTCGAGTTGCCGGGGTTATTTCGCACGAGAAATTCTGCCAAAAATGTATGCCGAAGTGAGGAAGATCACAGCCGCGCAAGTCAAGTCGCTTACTTGGCGCTGACCAGAACCGTACGTGTGTGACAGTTCATTACATCGTCGACTGGGAATTAAAAAGTGCCTGCCTGCAAATTATTTTTTTTTTATCTGAGTTTGATACATTTTGTATTATTTGCACAGCTACGTTATTTATGTTACGAAGAAAGAGTATGTTTATATTTTATTTATGTTATGTAACTCTGTGCTACTTAAACAGTTTACTTTCTGTGCTGCTAATACCCATGTTGACTAACTCGGTTAATAAAAGTGCCACTGACTATTTACAGTACAGTTGTCATTCACTTCAATTTCAGTGAATATCACTCAAAAATCAATATCTTTATATATATATATATATATATATTTTCCCCCCAAAAAATATATATCGAAATACAAATCAAATGTCGAGTTTAAGTAAAAGGGACAAGCGGTAGTAAAAATGGATGGATGGAATTAAGTCAAAATATAAGAAGATATACTTTTTCATCCATAATTGCCAGCCCTAATGCAAGGCAAACATGAAATATGGCGTTAGCTACTAAAATAGACTTTTACCTTGTTTCTGCTTATTTCCTGCTCTTAAATATGAACAAAGCTTTTTTTTGTAATGTGCTGCATCATTGATAGTGCTTTTGTGAAACGTCAGGTCCGCTTGATAGCGCAAACATTGTATTTTTCACTTTTAAATCACAAATCAGTGGCCTAGTGGTTAGAGTGTCCGCCCTGAGATCGGTAGGTTGTGAGTTCAAATCCCGGCCGAGTCATACCAAAGACTATAAATAAAAATGGGACCCATTAACTCCCTGCTTGGCACTCAGAATTAAGGGTTGGAATTGGGGGTTAAATCACCCAAAAATGATTCCCGGGCGTGGCACGGCTGCTGCTCACTGCTCCCCTCACCTCCCAGGAGGTGATCAAGGGTGATGGGTCAAATGCAGAGAATAATTTCGCCACATCTAGTATGTGTGTGACAATCATTGCTACTTTAACTTTTAAAACCTCTCCTTCACATTCTCTGGGACCTTTGCTCTTGTCCACTTTGTCTTTTTTCTTTGAGCCATCTCTGGTTATTGGCACTCTGCTGTTCCCGGCACGCACGCACGCACGCACGCACGCACGCACGCACGCACGCACGCACGCACGCACGCACGCACACACGCACACACGCACACACGCGCACACGCGCACACGCGCACACACACACACACACACACCACTGGCACTGCAAGCTGCATCACTAATAGGCGCACCGGTGTAATGTGTTCCATTAATGCAGTCTTGTTGAAACAATGTCTATGTATTTGACTTACTTAAAGGCCTACTGAAAGCCACTACTAGCGACCACGCAGTCTGATAGTTTATATATCAATGATGAAATATTAACATTGCAACACATGACAATACGGCCTTTTTAGTTTACTAAATTGCAATTTTAAATTTCCCGCGGAGTTTCCTGTTGAAAACGTCGCGGAATGATGACGCGTGTTTGTGACGTTATTGGTTGGAGGGAACATATTAGACCCAGCACCACTTGTGGCTAAAAGTAGTCTCTTTTCATCGCATAATTACACAGTATTTTGGACTCTGTGTTGCTGAATCTTTTGCAATTTGTTCAATTGATAATGGAGACTATAAAGAAAAATGCTGTTGGTGGAAAGCGGTGGATTGCAGCTGCCTTTAGCAACCGAGACACAGCCGGTGTTTCTTTGTTTGTTGTGAAGCTTTAACACAGAGCGGTCAGGCGAACATGTTTCTCTACGTCAACCAGCAAGTTTTTGGATAAGAAAATTGAGACTTGAGTGGATTACGCGACCTCATCCTGCAGCTCAAAAAGGCAGCTGTGATCTTGACTCCTCGGCTTCTCTCAGAGACAATTGCGTTCACCGCAGCCATCCGGCTTTCAGGTATGACTTTATAATCTCACTAAAATACTATTAACTCAATAAGCAGATAAGGGATTTTCCAGAATTACCCTAGTAAATGTGTCTAATTACATCTGAAACGCTCCCACTGCCGCCGTCTGGAGCCTTCGCCTTTTCTTTCTTTTTTTTTTTCTTTTTTTTTAGTGCTTCACTCTAACTTTCCTCATCCACAAATCTTTCATCCTCGCTCAAATTAATGGGGAAATCGTCGCTTTCTCGGTCCAAATAACTCTTGCTGCTGGTGGCTCACATTATAAACAATGTGAGGATGTGAGGAGCCCTCACACCGGTGACATCACGCACACATCGTCTGCTACTTCCGGTACAGGCAAGGCTTTTTTATTAGCGACCAAAAGTTGCGAACTTTATCGTGGATGTTCTCTACTAAATCCTTTCAGCAAAAATATGGCAATATCGCAAAATGATGAAGTATGACACATAGAATGGAGCTGCTATCCCCGTTTAAATAAGAACATCTCATTTCAGTAGGACTTTAAGCAACAATACAGAACTTTATGCTTTTTTTCTAATCAAATGAATCGATGTAATTGATTAATCATTGCAGCGCTACTTCAAGCTGAGACTAACCAACAATATTTTTGTATAAAACTGCAAAACAATACATCTGTTTTTTATTGTCTAATACTCAGGGGTTTATATTGACATTTAATACATTTAAAGGCCCACTGAAATTAAATGTTCTTATTTAAACAGGAATAGCATGTCCGGTCTATGTGTCATACTTGATCATTTTGCGATGTTGCCATATTTTTGCTGAAAGGATTTAGTAGAGAACATCCACGATAAAGTTCGCAACTTTCGGTCGCTAATAGAAAAGCCCTGCCTGTACCGGAAGTATGTGCGCATGACGTCACGAGTTGCAGGGCTCCACACATATTCACATTGTTTATAATGGGAGCCACCAGCAGTAAGAGCAATTCGGACCGAGAAAGCAACAATTTCCCCATTAATTTGAGCGAGGACTAAAGATTTGTGAATTAGGATATTGATAGTGAAGGACTAGATATAAAAAAACCAAAAACAAACAAACAAAAAAAGCGAAGGCTCCGGGCGGCGGCAGAGTGAGCGTTTCAGATGTAATTAGACACATTTACTAGGATAATTCTGGAAGATCCCTTATCTGCTTATTGTTTTAATAGTGTTTTAGTGAGATTGTAAAGATTGTAAAGACATACCTCGAGGTCGGATGGCTGCGGTGAACACGCAGTGTCTCAGAGAGAAGCCGAGGAGCCAAGCTCACAGCTGCCTTTTTTGACAGCTGCTGCAGGACGACGAATTATCCACTGATGTCTCCTGTAAGATATATATCACAATTTCCCCATCCAAAAACATGCTGGTTGACGTAGAGAAAACATGTTCGCTTGACCGCTCCGCTTCACAACAAACAAAGAAACATCGGCTGTGTCTCGGTGCTAAAGGCAGCTGCAATACGTCGCTTTCCACCAACAGCATTCTTCTTTATAGTCTCCATCATTAAATGAACAAATTGCAAAAGATTCAGCACCATAGATGTCCAAAATACTGTGTAATTATGCGATTAAAGCAGACGACTTTTAGCCGCTAGTGGTGCAGCGCTAATATGTCCTTACAGTCTGTGACGTCACGCGTACGCGTCATCATTCTGCGACGTTTTCAACAAGAAACTCGCGGGAAATTTAAAATTGCAATTTAGTAAACTAAAGCGGCCGTATTGGCATGTGTTGCAATGTTAATATTTCATCAATCACATATAAACTATTAGACTGTGTGGTCGTTAGTAGTGGGTTTTAGTAGACCTTTAATTTATTACCTGAAAATATTTAAAAAATATTTTCTTCACAGAAATGCATCTGATACATCAGGTTAAAATTTAAATACATCATTAAAAAACAGCATTACTTCTCGTAAGTCGATCATAAAAAATAAAACTTGAAATATTTACATGTTTGTTTTCATCTCTTAACTATTGAGTGTGATGCACAAAGTGAGATTACAAAGTCAAGTTTATTGAAGGTCCAACGACACATGAGCATTTCAAATCCATATGTTTGACAGCTGCTGCACTTAAGTTGAACTTGTTCAGAATTAAAGTGATTAAACACTAAGGAGTCTCAAATGTACTTTGACAATGAAAGGACTCCCGATGTATTTTAATGAATGGCTGCTGGTGGCACAGAGCATTTACTGATGTATGATGAGGCGGGAATATGCCAGGCAGATGTCGGGAGGTCTGTGTGTGAGTGCGGTTGTGGAAGTGGAGTGTGCGCTTACAGTGGCATGTTCATTAATTGGTCGACGGTGTGACATTTGGCCTGGTAGGACCGATAAAAGAGGAACATTAAAATCCGGAATTTAAATCTTGCACCTTTGCTGCCACCACTAATTAAGCTGCGACTTTTCTCTTTTCCTTTTCTTTTTCTCAGTGGGACCATTCAACGGCCACTGCTTTACTTTATGCTGATAACCACAGGCGTGTTCCATTAAGTCGGCAAGTTTCTCAGACAACGGGATCCAGATAGCAAATGGAACAATTCCAAACACTGCTGCACCAACAAATAACTTGGTGGAGTCTCTGCACTAAACTACAGAGCCTGCAAATAAACTCTCAGGAAACAATCAATGCATTTACCGTGTCACCTCTAATAGTGCAATGTTTGGTTTTTAGTACCGTAGTCACACACATGATGTTGTGACTTAGGGGTTGTATAGTTCATGTGTGATGATCATTTTATAATTTGCATGCTAGATTTATTGCTGATAAATTAATTTATTATTATTTTACAGCTCCAAAAAGTTAAAAGTGAATTGATTTGATTTATACATGTATTTGATATTGATTATTTGAGAAACACTGACACTGGTTCGATTTGTTTCCTATTTTATAGCCTAACAAAGGGTTAACTAAAATACTACATGTTCCACAATGCATTGCGGCAAACCGGATGTAAAGAAAGGAGCGGGAGCAGGTGCATTGTGGTTGTTGAGACGAAGCGTTACGAGCCTACGTGTGGTGAATGAATGACAGATAACAAGACATAAGGATCATTTTGTACCGTTTGGATCCCCATTTTTTTCTTATATAAAGTACAACTTTATTTACACATTTCAACGTCCTGTTCAATACTTTGATCGTAGTTAATCTACACAGTATGCTTCTAAAGGTCATCATCACATGTGCTTTGTCATCAACAGGGTTGTCACAATAAGTTATATATCCTGATTAGGCTTGTACGGTAAACAAGTACTGGTATAGTATCAATCAATCAATCAATCAAAGTTTACTTATATATACCTAAATCTTTGATCGTAGTTAATCTACACCAGGGGTGCCCACACTTTTTCTGCAGGCGAGCTACTTTTCAATTGAGCAACTCGAGGGGATCTACCTCATTTATATATATCATTTATATTTATTTATTTATGAAAGAGACATTTTTGTAAACAAGTTAAATGTGTTTAATGATAATACAAGCATGTGTAACACATATAGATGTCTTTCTTTCACAAAGACAAGAATATAAGTTGGTGTATTACCTGATTCTGATGACTTGCATTGATTGGAATCAGACAGTAATGATGATAACGCCCACATTTTCAAATGGAGGAGAAAAAAAGTTGTCCTTTCTGTACAATACCACATGAAAGTGGTTGGTTTTTGGCATCTAATTCATCCAGCTTCCATACACTTTACAAGAAAAACATTGGCGGCAAATTCCGTAGCTTGCTTGATTGACATTCACGGCACCCGAGGGTCTTGTGAGATGACGCTGGCTGCTGCAAGATCATTATTATGAAAAAATGACCGAGAGGAAGGCGAGAAACACTTTTTATTTCAACAGACTTTCGCGCCGTCCCTTCCGTCAAAACTCTAAAGGCCGACTGCACATTTCCTATCTTCACAATAAAAGCCCTGCTTCATGCTGCCTGCGCTAACAAAATAAGAGTCTCGGAAAGCTGGCGTGCACAAGTGATGTGCACGCCAGCTTTCTGAGGGATCGCTTGTGCACGCCAGTTTTCCGAGACTCTGTATTTAGTTAGCGCAGGCAGCATGAAGCAGGGCTTTTATTGTGAAGATAGGAAATGTGCAGTCGGCCTTTAGAGTTTTGACGGAAGGTACGGCGCGAGAGTCTGTTGAAATAAAAAGTGTTTCTCGCCTTCCTCTCGGTCATATTTTCATAATAATGATCTTGCAGCAGCCACAAGACCCTCCGGTACCGTGAATGTCATTTAAGTGACGTCTTGGTGAAGATTGATGATCACTATTTTTTTTAAAAGCCTGGCTGGAGATGGACTGACACACCCCCCGCGGTCGACTGGTAGCTCGCGATCGACGTAATGGGCACCTCTGATCTACACAGTATGCTTCTAAGGTCATCGTCACATGTGCTTTGTCATCAACAGGGTTGTCACAATATGTTATATATCCTGATTAGGCTTGTACGGTATACAAGTTCTGGTATAGTATCAATCAATCAATCAATCAATCAAAGTTTACTTATATATACCTAAATCTTAAGCGTCTCAAAGGGCTGCACAAGCCACAACAACATCCTCGGCTCAAATCCCACATCAGGGCAAGAAAAAACTCAACCCAAAGGGATGACAATGAGAAACCTTGATGTGGGGACCCCCCTGCTGTTGGGGACATCTCTGCGCTGCTCACCCGTCTCCGCTTGGGATGGTCTCCTGCTGGCCCCACCATGGACTGGACTCTCACTATTATGTTAGATCCACTATGGACTGGACTCTCACTATTATGTTAGATCCACTATGGACTGGAGTCTCACTAGTATGTCAGATCCACTCGACGTCCATTGCTTTCGGTCTTCCCGAGAGAGTTGGGGTTGCCCACATATGAGGTCCTCTCAAAGGTTTTTCTTAGTCATTCACATCGACGTCCCACTAGGGTGAGTTTTTCCTTGCTCTTATGTGGGCTCTGTACCGCAGATGTCGTTATGGCTTGTGCAGCCCTTTGAGACACTTGTGATTCAGGGCTATATAAATAACATTGATTGAATCACTGGATCGGTTCGCAGCCGAGTGTGAAGCGACTGGAATGAGAATCAGCACCTCCAAGTCCGAGTCCCAAGTCCGAGTCCATGGTTCTCGCCCGGAAAAGGGTGGAGTGCCATCTCCGGTTTGGGGAGGAGACCCTGCCCCAAGTGGAGGAGTTCAAGTACCTAGGAGTCTTGTTCACGAGTGAGGGAAGAGTGGATCGTGAGATCGACAGGCGGATCGGTGCGGCGTCTTCAGTAATGCGGACGTTGTACCGATCCGTTGTGGTGAAGAAGGAGCTGAGCCGGAAGGCAAAGCTCTCAATTTACCGGTCGATCTACGTTCCCATCCTCACCTATGGTCATGAGCTTTGGGTCATGACCGAAAGGATAAGATCACGGGTACAAGCGGCCCAAATGAGTTTCCTCCGCCGTGTGGCGGGTCTCTCCCTTAGAGATAGGGTGAGAAGCTCTGCCATCCGGGAGGAACTCAAAGTAAAGCCGCTGCTCCTCCACATCGAGAGGAGCCAGATGAGGTGGTTTGGGCATCTGGTCAGGATGCCACCCGAACGCCTCCCTAGGGAGGTGTTTAGGGCACGTCCAACCGGTAGGAGGCCACGGGGAAGAACCAGGACACGTTGGGAAGACTATGTCTCCCGGCTGGCCTGGGAACGCCTCGGGATCCCCCGGGAAGAGCTGGGCGAAGTGGCTGGGGAGAGGGAAGTCTGGGCTTCCCTGCTTAGGCTGTTGCCCCCGCGACCCGACCTCGGATAAGCGGAAGAAGATGGATGGATGGATGATTTCCAGTCCTGACTCAAGTAACGAAGAAGTTTTGTCAACTTTGCTAACTTGCTTACTAATCCTAACTGATCAACAAGATCCTCATTCCTGGGCTTGCTCTTTCCATTTCTTTAGGGAAGTGGGTGTTAAGATAGTGTTTTTGTTTTCCTGATTCATTTATTAATAATTTATATTTACAGTAGTGTGCAATACTTAGCGTATTTTCCGCACTGTAAGGCGCACCCAAAAAACTCAAATTTTCTCAGTGCCCCTTATAATCCGGCGCACCTTATATATGGACCATTATTGAGCCACAATAAGCGGTAGAAATGGATGGATGGATGGATGGAGGTTTCACAACTACGGTAAGCAGCCATCTACCTTATTTCCCTATGCTGGGATATATGACTGCGGGAGGCGTGCCATTTCTCTGTGTTTATGTAAAGACCCCAAAATGGTTCCTGTTAAAAGACACGCTTACGACGCAGAGTTTAAACTTAAAGCGATCAGTCACACAGTAGAAGACGGGAATAGCGCAGCAGCGAGAGAATTTAACATTACCAGCAGTGACACCGACTCCTTTAATGACGACTTCGACGAGACGGAGCCGGGCATGTTGGATGCCGTATTCGCCCAACTGTTTGATTCTAACACTGAAGAAGAAGAATTTGAGGGATTCGTGGATGAGGAATAACTTAATAAAGTGATCTTTACATGTTTATTTTGTGTGTTGTGTTGTGTGACATTATCGTTATTATTGCTTTGCACTATTTCGAGTGTTACTCTATTGTGATTGCACTAATGTTTGATTTACCGTAACAGTATCAGACTGTTTTTTACGTGTTTATTGAATCGGAGAAAATAATAAAACAGCTGTTAATTCATTTTGGGAGTGAACGGAGTTGTCAGAACGCTGCTTTGTAATCTATTAATAAAGTTTGACTAACCTATCTGACTGTTTTGTTGACATTCCCTTTAGCGTAGCACCATCTAAAGCAGGGGTGTCAAACTCAAATACAGAGTGGGCCAAAATTCTAAACTGAACAAAGCTGCGGGCCAAACTTGAACAACTTAACCTTTTAATAGGGACCCAAAAAAGTTTTGCATTGAATAATGTACAAACAAGCCTTATATAACTTTATAGTGAAATGCAAAATCGAGGTTTGTTGGTAGCAAGTGTGTATGTTGTAGTGTCCCGGAAGAGTTAGTGCTGCAAGAGGTTCTGGGTATTTGTTCTGTTGTGTTGATGTTGTGTTACGTGCGGATGTTCTCCCGAAATGTGTTTGTCATTCTTGTTTGGTGTGGGTTCACAGTGTGGTGCATATTTGTAACAGTGTTAAAGTTGTTTTTAAGGCCACCCTCAGTGTGACCTGTATGGCTGTTGACCAAGTATGACTTGCATTCACTTGTGTGTGTGTGTGTGTGTGTGTAGAATCCGCATATATTACGTGACTGGGCCGGCACGCTGATTGTGTGGCGGAAAAGCGGACATGACAACAGGTTTTAGTGGACGCTAAAAGCAGTACCTTTAAGGCACACCGCCGATATTGTTGTCCAACAATATGGGGAAAATCGTGAGGGTTGGCAAGTATTAGAATCAGCGGTGAATGCACCGCCGCTGTATAATACTGGCGGGCCAGCTCTAATGTTAATTTAATATTGTCTCAAGGGCCAAAATAAATTACATGGCGGGCCAAATATGCATAACGTAACCCCAGCCTCTACTGTAGCATCTATTCTATGCGCCTTATAATGCGGTGCGCCTTATATATGAACAAAGTTTTAAAATAAGCCATTCATTGAAGGTGCGCCTTATAGTGCGGAAAATACGGTAGTCATCTTTTGTTCTTCATTGGTTTTATTAGGTTTTGCTCAACATCTGCACCACAACCACATTACTTCCCCATTGTTGGATAAATAAAGTATATCCAATCCTATGCCTACCCAGCTTTTTCCTCGATGTTTAAATGCTGCTTATCTTCTCCCTCTTTGCATCTGTTCTCTCATTTTTGTTCACACAAAGAGAAGAAATGGGCCATTCTTGGAATAACACGGTTTCATTATATTCTCAAAGGTAAGGCTGCACCTGTATATTCTTTTTCTTAGCTGCAAAACAAACACTTTCCTGCAAGAACGGCCCACCTTTGACCGCACAATCACAGTCTGGCGTACAACAACGAAAAGCTGTGCATCCAAGCTCTGCTCGACAACAAATGAGCGCCTGCCTTAGTGTGGATTTATGTGAGCGCTGTGCTTTTGCTGTTGTGGGCCAGTTGCAATAAATCTGCTATTTTTGTAGAGGTGTGAAATTTATTCTCTGTTAAATCTCACAAGGGGGCCGTAATAACAAAGTGCAACGTAAACACACACACAATGGTAGTGACCTTTCTAACTTACATTTAATAGTTTCGACGAGTATAAACCACTTTGATGGCCTCTTAGATAGCAGGGAGGGCTTTGTATTAGGAGGCTTATTCCACCCTTCACTCTCATAAATAGCTGAAGTGAATGACACTCAACAATGTGGCTTGAAAAAGTTCTCATATATCAGAAAACAAATTGCAATGAGGCCAATATTTGAGATACTCTAAACGGGACCTTCACATTTTGTGGGAATTTTGCCTATCGTTCACAATCATTAAGAAAATCATGACGACGGATGTATTTTTGCTTTGCATTTTAACTCGAAAGTGTGCGGTAGAAAATGGATAGATGGATAGAAGTTTTAATATTTCTCTTTTGGTTCATGCTTTCCATGTGATTTTGGTGTGGTTCCTGTATATTTTGATAATTTTCATGGTCAAAATTGCGGAAATTCCATGTTTCATGATCAAAACAACGCATTATACGAGAAGTGAGGCAGACAAAGGCGGTGCCTCCACGGCGACACACAGTGTGTGTTAGGCGTGTGCGTGCGACGGGGCGCATGCTTGTTGCCACGGGGAAAAGGCAGACTATGAGGCAGCATGTACCTCTGCCTCAAGGTAGGGGGCTATATATTGTGAACTTGCTATTCAATGCCTCAGCAGTACTCTGACTCACCACACTGGGAGAAGTGGGGGCGCTCAAGCTACTTTCGACGAGTATAAACCACTTCGATGTCCTCGTTGATAGCAGGGAGGGCTTTGTATTAGGAGGCTTATTCCACGCTTCACTCTCACAAATAGCTGAAGTGAATGACACTCAACAATGTGGCTTGAAAAAGTTCTCATATATCAGAAAACCATTTTGCAATAGGCCCTGCGATGAGGTGGCGACTTGTCCAGGGTGTACTCGCCTTCCGCCCGATTGTAGCTGAGATAGGCGCCAGCGCCCCCCGCGACCCCAAAAGGGAATAAGCGGTAGAAAATGGATGGATGGCAATTTTGCAATAACGTCAATATTTGAGATACTCTAAAGGGGACCTGCACTTTTTTTATTTTATTTTACCTATCGACAGATGTATTTTTGTTTTGCATTTTAACTCGAAAGTGTCATAACTTGGACTATGGTGCAGTTTCCTGCGTGGATAGTTTTCCCGAGATGTAAATGAACTGGACCGGACATGGCGTGAAGGTGAATACATGATTTAATTATTCGACTATAAAACGTGCAATCAAAAGGCGCTCGCAGCGGAGGTACGAAACTTAACGCAGGGAACAAAACTAGCACTTTGACGTAAACTGTGGACATGAAACAAAAGACACTAACTGTGGCATAAATAAACAAAACTAACTTGCGGTGACGTGAGCAGGGCAGCATGAACTATGAAATTGCATGAAAGAGTAAACACGGCATGAAGCAGAGTGGGCGTGAGCATGAACGGAGTGATGACGCCAGAACGTCCAACAGAAAGTGGCAGGTTTAAATAGTCTCTGTGATTAAAAACAGGTGCGTGAGTCCAACACGTGAGACAGGTGAAAGTAATGGGTCCCCATGGTGACAAAACAAGGGAGTGAAAAAACAGGAACTAATGGAGTCTTGAAGTAACAGAACATAAGTAAACAAAACATGATCACAAGACATGACAGAAAGTAAAAGTCAATAAAAGTCTGCTTACAGTGTAGCAAATGAAAGGTCCTCTATTCCGCCATAAAACCCAATTAAAAAAAAAAAACATACATAAACCGCCAACAATACTCCATTTACATTTCGAGACTTGAATATTAACCAAGTTTTAGTGATGTTGATATTATAAGCGCTAACGCAGACTAACTATATACAGCGGCGCTGTGATCACAACTTTGTGTGCCTATTTCGACATATATTTATTCATTTATTTGAATTAGGACAATGCATATCCACCAACATAGAGCAACAATGTAAATATGCCGGAGTTAGCATAACAGCTCATTTTCATCCGTTGTCCTAAGGCAGGTTAATACAGTAAACATACAACAGGACATGATACAAAATAATACATAAACCACAAAACATTACACATTACAAGCATACCATGAATCACCATGAATTGATTAACGTGGACCGAAGTAGCAGACGATGTGGGCGTGACGTCAGGTGTTGTGGAGCTCCTCACATCTGAATATTGTTTACAATCATGGCCACCAGCAGCGAGAGCGATTCGGACAGAGAAAGCGATGATTTTCCCATTAATTTGAGCCAGGATGAAAGATTAGTGGATGAGGAAAGTGACAGTGAAAGACTAGAAAAAAAAAGACGATGGCAGTGGGGGCGATTCAGATGTTATTAGACACATTTACTAGGATAATTCTGGAAAATCTTTTATCAGTTTATTGTGTTACCAATGTTTTAGTGAGATTATATAGTCGTACCTGAAAGTCGGAGGGGTGTGGCCACAGGTGTGGTGACCACCAGTGTCTCCGAGGGAAGCCACGTTTCTCGACGAGGCAAGGCAGCCGGGCTGAGATTTTTTAACATTTTTCCCTCCACGGAGTAAGCATCCGACGGTCGGTGGCGGCCGGTGGGAGGAGGCAAGAGAGTCCACAGCTGCAGGAGGAACGACGCAAACTCTCTGCTCCTGTCTACGGTAAGAACCGAGAGTAAACAAAGAAACACCGGCTGTGTTTGTGTTGCTAAAGCGGGCCGCAATTCACCGCTTCCCACCTACATCTTTCTTCTTTGACGTCTCCATTATTAATTGAACAAATTGCAAAAGATTCAGCGACACAGATGTCCGGAATACTGTGTAATTATGCGATTAAAGCAGACTACTTATAGCTGCGATCGGTGCTGGATCAAAATACCCGCTACAATCCGTGACGTCACGCGCATGCGTCATCATACCGCGACGTTTTCAACCGGATACTTCACGCAAAATTTAAAATCGCAATCTAGTACACTAACCCGGCCGTATTGTCATGTGTTGCAATGTTAATATTTCATCATTGATGTATAAACTATCAGACTGCGTGGTGGCTAGTAGTGGCTTTCAGTAGGCCTGAATGTAAATGTAAACGGGCAAAATTAACTAACAAAGGAGACACTGAAGCTCTGTGGAAGAAAAAGGCAGCCCCAGTAATACAAGTCACCATGGCGATGATAACCTAAGGCTGTAAAAATATTCAGTACAGCAGTGATCTCTTTTTATCGTGGTCATGCACACTCCCACTCAAAGTCCGAGCACGCATGACTCCAGGTATTTGAAACTTTAGCTTGAAATGAAGAACCTCTCATCTCTAAGCTTTTTGCCTCGGGCACAGAATGAACATCCCTACTGCTACAGTGGTGCAGAGGAGAGCTGGAGCAAAATAGAAAAATGAACAATGAGGGATGAAATGACTCCAGATGCAATGGAGAAAAGTTTGAACTCATCACTTAAGAAAGAAACACAGGTTGCAATCATTCCTCAAGGAATTTGATTAGATGACTTTCTGGGGTAAATAAGTCTAAACCATCCCTCCAGCCATCCATTTTTTACCGCTTGTCCCTTTTTTTTGGGATGGCGGGGGGGTCGCTGGAGCCTATCTCACCTGCATTCGGGCGGAAGGCGGCGTACACCCTGGACAAGTTGCCACCTCAGCGCAGGACCAACACATGCAGACAGACAAAATTCACACATTAGGGCCAATTTAGTGTTGCCAATCAACCTATACCCAGGTGCATGTCTTTGGAGGTGGGAGGAAGCCGGAGTACCCGGAGGGAACCCACACATTCACGGGGAGAACATGCAAACTCCACACGGAAAGATCCCGAGCCCGGGATTGAACCCAGGACTGCTCAGGACCTTCGTATTGTGAGGCAGACACACTAACCCCTCAGACACCGTGCTGTCCTAAGTCAAAACCATCCATCCATCCATCTATTTTCTACCGCTTATTCCCTTTGGGGTCGTGAGGTGCGCTGGTGCCTATCTCAGCTACAATCGGTCGGAAGGCGGCGTACACCCTGGACAAGTCGCCACCTCATCGCAGGGCCAACACAGATAGACAGACAACATTCACACACTAGGGACCATTTAGTGTTGCCAATCAACCTATCCCCAGGTGCATGTCTTTGGAAGTGGGAGGGGCCTATCCCCAGGTGCATGTCTTTGGAAGTGGGGGGAAGCCGGAGTACCCGGAGGGAACCAACCAAAAACACAAAATTCAATTCCTCACTTGTGTACAGAAAAGTGTCACAGAGAGCAAAATTCTTGTTTACAAAGCAAATGCATCACAAGACAATCTCTTATTAGTGTGAAGAAATGACTCCTGAAGCCAAAAACATTCATCGTATGTTGCACTTACCCCAACTTCCACATGATCCGAACCCTTGTCATCCTGCTTGTGCAGAATCTCAAAGTAGTATCTTCTGGATGACATGAGACTGAGGAAGGACAAACAGATTTGTGTTATTATTTTTTTCCTCAGAAATCTTCCCGAGAGAAAACATTGTCTTAAAATACAACCAAAACACAGCAGGAAGAAAATGTATTACTAGCATTTGGAATATAACACAGTGACATTGAAAAATGATTGTTAATATCAAAATAGAAATATTAGTTTATATCAAAGGATGTGCATGCATACAGTACAAACAAACACACAGCTGGGTGTCTTTTTTGGGAACACATCTTCAACAAACCCAACAAAAGTTGCCCTTCTGAAATAAACAAATGCAAATCCCTTTTTTTGAAAATTATTTTGTTGGGAATGTTCTAATAAAGTTTTAGTCCTGCTTTAGGTTTAAAGAAAAACAGGAGGTTTTGGCTCCAAATCTCACGATACATGGCCCCATTCATTCTTTCCTTAACACGGATCAATCGTCCTGTCCCCTTAGCAGAAAAACAGCCCCAAAGCATGATGTTTCCACCCCCATGCTTCACAGTAGGTATGGTGTTCTTGGGATGCAACTCAGTATTCTTCTTCCTCCAAACACGACAAGTTGAGTTTATACCAAAAAGTTCTATTTTGGTTTCATCTGACCACATGACATTCTCCCAATCCTCTGCTGTATCATCCATGTATCCATTTTGGTATAAACTCAACTCCTCGTGTTTGGAGGAAGAAGAATACTGAGTTGCATCCCAAGAACACCATACCTACTGTGAAGCATGGGGGTGGAAACATCATGCTTTGGGGCTGTTTTTCTGCTAAGGGGACAGGACGATTGATCCGTGTTAAGGAAAGAATGAATGGGGCCATGTATCCTGAGATTTTGAGCCAAAATGGTTGACCAAATACTTATTGTCCACCATAATTGACAAATAAATTCTTTAAAATTCCTAAAATGTAAATTCCTGAATTTTTTTTTCATATTCTGTCTTTCACAAATTACAGACCTCTGTCATCATTTTAAGTGGGAGAACTTGCCCAATCGGTGGCTGACTAAATACTTTTTTGCCCCACCGTATAGACCAAGTATACGCTGTGATGAGGTGGCGATTTGTCCAAGGTCTACTCCGCCTTCCGCCCAAATGCAGCTGGGATAGGCTCCAGCACTCCTGCGACCCGAGAAGGACAAGCAGTTGATATAGACAAATAGACTCTTCATCTGTTAGTTTCAATCAGGGTCTTCCCTCCCTATTGATTGTATTCCGTGACGTGACTTCTCTCCAGAAGTGAAAACCAGTGGTGGCCAACCAAGCCAAGATGTCTGTTGTACAGCAAGTAGTGCACAAACTATCTGAGCTTAGATCTTTCTGCAAAAAACAGATACGACTAAAAAAATCTAACGATGCAATGGAATCTATCCCTCTACTTTATCAAAAAAAGATTTGTCGAGTGATATCAACGATTATCCACCGGTGGCATTCCCAGACATATCAAACAATCTATTGGGTGCTCCACACATCATTCTGCACCACAAAACAGATGGAAACTTGGAAAAGCATGGAGGTCTTTCAGTCCTTCTTCAAAAGGAAGCTAACCAGCTAGTTAACAAGGGGTGGTGTGGCTCAGAAGGTAGAGCCAGTGGTCCAGTAACCAGAGGGTTGGCTAATCTAATCCCCGGTCCACTGCTGTAGTGTCCTTAACCACAATGGCTGACATTTAATTCTTGCACTTTAAAATAGTTTCTATCGTCAATGAAGGTTTTATGATGGCAAATATTAGCCCTGGAGGGAGTTGATTCAATTGTAATAGTTTCATACAGAAACTATAGAAAAAAATGAAGCCAAACTACTGCTTCAATTGTTGTTGGTTCTCTCTAGGAAAGTAAGACCCTTCTTCTCGCTGCAAGGATTTTAATCAAAGATTTCCATTCTATATTCATGTAGCGATTCACTGCTTGTGATGGATTGTTCAGTTTTTTTTGCTTAGAGATTTTCTTAGTTGCTCTCTGCCTGCCTCGTCTATCTCTCATTGAAAATAATCAAGCTCATATTTTTGGATTAACTGTGTCTGGATTTGGAAACGGGCAAAGACATTTGTCAACCCAGACAACTAATCATACATACTTTATTGAAACTTTTTTTGTGAATAAAATAATATACTCTATGTGGAGAGGCGGAGCGGACGGTCCGACGGCGGAGCAGGGCACGCTGGAGCCCTGCCCAAGATGGCGGCAAGGAGGCGGGGAATGTGGCTGAGCGGAGAGGCGGGGCGTGCCGGGAACGACGCTACGAGCAAGATCAGGTGCGTGGCTCGCACACCGGCACACAATTAAATCATCGCCTCACGCTGTATAAAAGGGAAGGAAGACGAGGAGGAGGAGGAGGACGAGGAGAGATCGGGGCGGAAGGAGTAGGAGAGCAGCTATCAATGAGCAACAGAGAGCGAGCCATAGACGAGGACGAGGACGACGGCAGCTGAAAGAGCTGACCGTGAGCGAGCAGTGAAAAGGAGCAGCTGAAAAGCGATCCGTCTTGAGACAAGGCTTTAGTCGAGAAATAAAGAAGTCAAACCTGCTCAAAAGCCATGTCCTTCCTGGGTGGTCCATTGAACCCGAGCGACGACGGCTCAAGACTGTCACACTCAGATACAAATAAAGCCAGCTTTCTGGTATTTTTGTCCACAAAATAGTACAGTGCAATCTCGATTCATTAATGCCTCTATTTGCGACCTTTTCGGTTTACAAACCTTTACGTCAAGGCAAATACGCCTCGGTGTGCGAACCATATGAAACCATTCATTTTGCATTGAGTGATTGTTTGATTGATTGAGACTTTTATTGCACAGTAAAGTACATATTCCGTACAACTGACCACTAACTAGTAACACCCGAATAAGTTTTTCAACCGGGGTCAGTCAGGGGTCCACATTAATCAATTCATGGTAATGCCGCTTGAAACCATCAGGGGCTGCCATTTCGAGGACATAACTTCCTGTACATGCCGGCAGGGCAATTTTGAAGAGGCCGACCCCCTACATTTTACCCTGTTTACCTCCTGAAGCCATTTTGAAGAACTTCGACGGCGAGTGGCACATCCGTCTTATTTTTTTTCACAATCGTCGTACCTTGCGCTGGTCAGAGCTGTGTCTTAAAGGGGAACTGAACTTTTTTTAGTTGTTTTTATTTTGCTTATCGTTTACAATCATTATGAAAGACATGACGATGGATGGAGTTTTTTTTAATGCATTCTAAATATATCATATATGAAAATAAAATTCTTTACAGCTGAACCAATGGGAGCTTCACTATTCCGCCCAGACAATCTGATAAATAACCATTCAAAAAGCACCAACAATACACCATTTACACTTTGTACCCTATTAATACAGTATTAGTAATATTATTACAAATGCTAACACAGACACACTATTTAGTGCGGCGCCGTAATCACTTCCGTGTGAACATTTTAAAATCAAGGCATGGTGGAAGTATTTAGTTACGTCAATAAATATTTTAATTTATGGTTTAGGTTATGGGCCAAACTATATCGGGATATGAGTTAAGGTCCATATCGCCTAGCCCTACATTCGTCACTAAGACGAGTGTTAGTGACAAGGCTAGCACAGTTTAGGGATGCTCTCCATGTTTAATTGAGCGTTACAGTAGACCTTGTTATGGTCATTCGTTAATAATGAAATTGTGATACTTAACCTCTTAAGGCCCAAGCTGTTTGTTAAAGGGGAACATTATCACCAGACCTATGTAAGCATCAATATATACCTTGATGGTGCAGAAAGAAGACCATCTATTTTTTTAACCGATTTCCGAACTCTAAATGGGTGAATTTTGGCGAATTAAACGCCTTTCTGTTTATCGCGCTGGAGGCGATGACGTCAGAATGTGACGTCGCCGAGATAACACACCCGCCATTTTCATTTTCAACACATTACAAACACCGGGTCTCAGCTCTGTTATTTTCCGTTTTTTTGACTATTTTTTGGAACCTTGGAGACATCATGCCTGGTGGGTGTGTTGTCGGAGGGTGTAACAACACTAACAGGGAGGGATTCAAGTTGCACCACTGGCCCCAAGATGCCAAAGTGTCTGCACATTTGACCGGCGATGACAGACATGGCACAGAGATGTATGGATAACCTGCAGATGCATTTGCAACGATAGTCAACGAAATCACAAAGGTGAGTTTTGTTGATGTTGACTGCCAGCTAATCGATGCTAACATGCTATGCTAATCGATGCTAACATGCTATTTACCGGCGGTGCTAAAGCAGACATGGCACAGAGATGTATGGATAACCTGCAGATGCATTTGCAACTATATTAGGTTTTCTTCCACCCACATTTTAATGCGAAAAAAACATTTACCAATCGACGGATTTAAGTTGCTCCAGTGTCACAAGATTTGAAATTCCTGATCGTTTGGTCCGCACATTTTACCGGCGATGCTAACGCAGCTATTCGGCCATGCTATGGCTATGAATAGCGTCAATAGCTATTCGCTCAATAGCTTCAGTTTCTTCTTCAATATTTTCATACTCCAACCATCTGTTTCAATACATGCGTAATCTGTTGAATCGCTTAAGTCGCTGAAATCCGAGTTTGAATCCGAGCTAATGTCGCTATATCTTGCTGTGGTATTCCCATTGTTTGTTTACATTGGCAGCACTGTGTGACGTCACAGGGAAATGGCCAGTGTCTTCGCAGAGAGCCGAAAATAAGGCACTTTAAAGCTTTATTTAGGGATATTCCGAGACCGGTAAAATTTTGAAAAAAACTTCAAAAAATACAACAAGCCACTGGGAACTGATTCTTATTGTTTTTAACCCTTTTGAAATTGTGATAATGTTCCCCTTTAACATGCTTTTTTAATTTCTCTTTGCTATTTGGGTTTATTGGACCCTAATTAGAATAAAAAATAAAACTCAGCTGATGACTTTATGCAATTCTTTAGTAAGAAAATTGAAGTCATTAGAAAGGAGATTAAAGACAATGCGTCCCAGCTACAACGGGGTTCTATTAACACTGACACGATTGTATATACGGCGGATACTGCCCTCCAAAATAGTTTCTCTCGTTTTGAGGAAATAACATTAGAGGAATTGTTACAACGTGTAAATGGAATAAAACAGACAACATGTTTACTTGACCCTCTTCCTGGGAAACTGATCAAGGAGCTCTTTGTATTATTAGGTCCATCAGTGCTAAATATTATAAACTTATCACTTTCCTCGGGCACTGTTCCCCTAGCATTCAAAAAAGCGGTTATTCATCCTCTTCTTAAAAGACCTAACCTCGATCCTGACCTCATGGTAAATTACCGACCGGTGTCTCACCTTCCCTTTATTTCAAAAATCCTTGAAAAAATTGTTGCGGAGCAGTTAAATGAACACTTAGCGTCTAACAATCTATGTGAAACCTTTCAATCCGGTTTCAGGGCAAATCACTCCACGGAGACAGCCCTCGCAAAAATGACTAATGATCTATTGCTAACGATGGATTCTGATGAGTTATCTATGTTGCTGCTCCTCGATCTTAGCGCTGCTTTCGATACCGTCGATCATAATATTTTATTAGAACGTATCAAAACACGAATTGGTATGTCAGACTTAGCCCTGTCTTGGTTTAACTCTTATCTTACTGATAGGATGCAGTGTGTCTCCCATAACAATGTGACCTCGCACTACGTTAAGGTAACGTGTGGAGTTCCCCAGGGTTCGGTCCTTGGCCCTGCACTCTTCAGCATCTACATGCTGCCGCTAGGTGACATCATACGCAAATACGGTATTAGCTTTCACTGTTATGCTGATGACACCCAACTCTACATGCCCCTAAAGCTGACCAACACGCCGGATTGTAGTCAGCTGGAGGCGTGTCTTAATGAAATTAAACAATGGATGTCCGCTAACTTTTTGCAACTCAACGCCAAAAAAACGGAAATGCTGATTATCGGTCCTGCTAGACACCGAACTCTATTTAATAATACAACTCTAACATTTGACAACCAAACAATTAAACAAGGCGACACGGTAAAGAATCTGGGTATTATCTTCGACCCAACTCTCTCCTTTGAGGCACACATTAAAAGCGTTACTAAAACGGCCTTCTTTCATCTCCGTAACATCGCTAAAATTCGCTCCATTCTGTCCACTAAAGACGCTGAGATCATTATCCATGCGTTTGTTACGTCTCGCCTCGACTACTGTAACGTATTATTTTCGGGTCTCCCCATGTCTAGCATTAAAAGATTACAGTTGGTACAAAATGCGGCTGCTAGACTTTTGACAAGAACAAGAAAATTTGATCACATTACGCCTGTACTGTATATACCTTTATATACATATATACATACATATATACCTGTACTGTATATACCTTTATATACATATATACATACATATATACCTATACTGTATATACCTTTATATACATATATACATACATATATACCTATACTGTATATACCTTTATATACATATATACATACATATATACCTGTACTGTATATACCTTTATATACATATATACATACATATATACCTATACGGGCTCATCTGCACTGGCTTCCTGTGCACTTAAGATGTGACTTTAAGGTTTTACTACTTACGTATAAAATACTACACGGTCTAGCTCCATCTTATCTTGCCGATTGTATTGTACCATATGTCCCGGCAAGAAATCTGCGTTCAAAGGACTCCGGCTTATTAGTGATTCCCAAAGCCCAAAAAAAGTCTGCGGGCTATAGAGCATTTTCCGTTCGGGCGCCAGTACTCTGGAATGCCCTCCCGGTAACAGTTTGAGATGCCACCTTAGTAGAAGCATTTAAGTCTCACCTTAAAACTCATTTGTATACTCTAGCCTTTAAATATACTCCCTTTTTAGACCAGTTGATCTGCCGTTTCTTTTCTTTTTCTTCTATGTCCCACTCTCCCGTGTGGAGGGGGTCCGGTCCGATCCGGTGGCCATGTACTGCTCGCCTGTGTATCGGCTGGGGACATCTCTGCGCTGCTGGTCCGCCTACGCTTGGGATGGTTTCCTGCTGGCTCCGCTGTGAACGGGACTCTCGCTGCTGTGTCTTGGATCCTCTTTGGACTGGACTCTCGCGACTGTGTTGTATCCATTGTGGATTGAACTTTCACAGTATCCTGTTAGACCCGCTCGACATCCATTGCTTTCCTCCTCTCTAAGGTTCTCATAGTCATTATTGTCACCAATGTCCCACTGGGTGTGAGTTTTCCTTGCCCTTATGTGGGCCTACCGAGGATGTCGTGGTGGTTTGTGCAGCCCTTTGAGACACTAGTGATTTAGGGCTATATAAGTAAACATTGATTGATTGATTGATTAATACTATAAAACAAACTAAGAACCAAAAGACTTGCACGAAGGGACTAACAAACAAAACAAACTGAACTAGCATGGGAGCTAGACACAACTAAGGACGCTAGCACATGAGCTAAGACAAAACGAAGGAATATCGTGGAAGCTAACAAGTACAAAAGATATTTACCACAATGCGGGAAAAGCGACGTCACTTGTTGCATTGAAAGCAAGTTGGAGTCCGAGAACGAATGTCAAACAAAGGCGGTCTTAAATAAGGAGATAATCACAAATCAGGTGCGCGACGACAAACAAGAGACAGGTGACACTAACGAGTTACTCTGACAACAGAAACAAAACAGGAAGTGCCACTGGGAACGAAAGACGTCAAATACAAAACAGCGTGATAACAAAACAGAACTAAACCACAACATGCCATGATCCAAATAGTGGATCATGACAGTAGTAAAAGCCATGTTCATAACAATATATAATATCTACAATATTTCCCTCATGTTGGTCATTGTAATCATTGCCGGAACCAATTCTTCGGCGCATTGATTTCCTTCCTGACTTCTGGCAACAACCCCTTCCGGAATCAAACACGTGTGTGTGTGTGTTCTAACCATGGCAGACTTGGTAAAAAAGAACAAAGACGACTATTTTTGGACAAACAAGGATTCGCAAACACATCTTTTTCAACTTGAATTATGGCGGATGAACTGATGCTTCTAGAATCGAGCACGAAGGAAAGGTGAAATGTTTGAGCAAACGGAAGCTGAGAGAGTGAGGTAAAGCGAATCTAAGCTGCAAGATGTGGAACTTGAAGCCAAACTATTTCGACATAAATGGTGTGCTTACCCAAAATTAACCACAAAAACAGACGGACGACTGTACATTGAGTGCGTCATACTTTATATTATTCATGATACTTGCATGCGTGTTGTTACAACTACAGTACATACACTAACTATATGGCGAGCTGTGTACAAACAAAACATGGAATGTGGGCTAATACTTTACATCCATTTTCTGCCGCTTATTCCCGTTCGGGGTCGCGGGGGGCGCTGGCGCCTATCTCAGCTACAATCGGGCGGAAGGCGGGGTACACCCTGGACAAGTCGCCACCTCATCACAGGGCCAACACAGATAGACAGACAACATTCACACACTAGGGCCAATTTAGTGTTGCCAATCAACCTATCCCCAGGTGCATGTCTTTGGAAGTGGGAGGAAGCCGGAGTACCCGGAGGGAACCCACGCATTCACGGGGAGAACATGCAAACTCCACACAGAAAGATCCTGAGCCTGGATTTGAACCCAGGACTGCAGGACCTTCGTATTGTGAGGCAGACGCACTAACCCCTCTGCCACCGTGAATACTTTACAAATACTCTATTACGATTGTTCATGTTTTTCAGTCAGTACAGACTGGTGTCTTACCACCATTTGTTGTGCATTACAAACTCAAACGCGTTTCGTGCTGGTGTGGAAGCTATCGCCGTAGTTAGCTTTTACGGCTAATACCGTAGCATGCCGACGTGCTCTTGCAATAACAATGTCGCCACAGTTTGGTTATTAAACAGGGTACGGAACGCAAATGAAGTACTGGTGACGGTTTTTGAATGTATTTTAAAAGTGATTTAGCGGTAGAATCGATTGCTCCCATTAGCTGCACTGCTAGCCACCAAGAACAAGCTGATTTGTATATGTTAGAAATACAGATGTCCGATTATGGCTTTTTTGCCGGTATTCCGATATTATCCAACTCTTAATTACCGATTCCGATATCAACCAATACAGATATATACAGTCATGGAATTAACACATTATTATGCCTAATTCTGTTGTGATGCCCCGCTGGATGCATTAAACAATGTAACACGGTTTTCCTTAAATAATTAAACTCAAGTTATGGAAAAAAGTGCCAACATGGCACTGCCATATTTATTATTGAAGTCACAAAGTGCATTTTTCTTTTTAACATGCCTCAAAACAGCAGCTTGGAGTTTGGGAAGTCCTCTCCCTGAGATAATCCTGATAGCCACTATAACTATGGGAAATACTATACTTTGACTTTCACTAAGTGCATTATTTTTTTCAAACATGCCTCAAAACAACAGCTACAAAAACAATGAAGGCACACAGCTTCAGTCCAGAATATACTAGATCAGGGGTCACCAACCTTTTTGAAACCAAGAGCTACTTCTTGGGTACTGATTAATGCCAAGGGCTACCAGTTTGATACACACTTAAATAAATTGCCAGAAATAGCCAAATTGCTTAATTTACCTTTGATAAATAAATCTATATATATATATATATACATATATAAAAATGGGTATTTCTGTCTGTCATTCCATGGTAGATTTTTATTCCTTTTACGGAAGGTTTTTTTGTAGAGAATAAATGATGAAAAAAAAAACTTAATTGAACGGTTTAAAAGAGGAGAAAACACGAAAAAAATTCAAATTAAATTTTGAAACTTAGTTTATCTTCAATTTCGACTCTTTAAAATTCAAAATTCAACAGAAGAAAATTCAGAGAAAAACTAGCTAATTCGAATATTTTTGAAAAAAAAAAAAAAAAGTTAATGGAACATCATTAGTAATTTTTCCTGATTAAGGTTAATCTTAGAATTTTGATGACATGTTTTGAATAGGTTAAAATCTACTTTTAAATTTAAATTTGGTTCTACAGATTTTTCTAGATTTGCCAGAATATTTTTTTAGATTTTTAATCGTAATAAATTTTAAGAAATATTTCACAAATATTCCTTGTCGAAAAACAGAAGCTAAAATGAAGAATTAAATGAAAATGTATTAATTATTCTTTACAATAAAAAACAATACTTGAACATTGATTTAGATTGTCAGGAAAGAAGAGGAAGGAATTTAAAAGGTAAAAAGGTATATGTGTTTAAACATCCTAAAATCATTTTTAAGGTTGTATTTTTACCGTAAAATTGTCTTTCTGAAAGTTATAAGAAGCAAAGTAAAACTAATAAATGAATTTATTCAGACCAAGTCTTTAAAATATTTTCTTGGATTTTCAAATTCTATTTGAGTTTTGTCTCTCTTAGAATTAAAAATGTCGAGCAAAGCAAGACCAGCTTGCTAATAAAAAAAAAATAAAAACATAAAAATAGAGGCAGCTCACTGGTAAGTGCTGCTATTTGAGCTATTTTTAGAACAGGTCAGCGGGCTACTCATTTGGTCCTTACGGGCACCGCGTTGGTGACCCCTATACTAGAGTAAAAAAGTAGTAAACAATAACATAGTTTTCCTTTAGTGCAAGATTGCCTGGCATACTGTATAACAGGGAAATATAAACTGGGCTCAATCTGCCTTGCTTTAATGTATTTGTACAAGTAACAAACATGTGCTGCAAGCAAGTGGTGAGTGCTTGAATTGGCCTACCAGTCAAACAGAGCTTCTGAAATACCGCGTTAAGACAGGACACCTCCGTTCACTGCACCCTGGAAAGCGTGCGCCATGCAGGGCAGACTAGCCACACCAAACTCCACCGTAGCTTTTACCATTCTGCGTGGGATTTTGCTTTGGGGTGGTTTTTGTTGTATTTTAGTTTTTTCTCTGCGGAGTCTTTAAGCGACAACTGTGTGGTACTACTTTTTTCGGTGTTTACTTTTCATCCATGTTAAGTTAAAAGTTAAGTTAAAGTACCAATGATTGTCACACACACACTAGATGTGGTGAAATGTATCCTCTGCATTTGACCCATCCCCTTAATCACCCCCTGGGAAGTGAGGGGAGCAGTGGGCAGCAGCGGTTCCGCGCCCGGGAATCATTTATGGTGATTTAACCCCCAATTCCAACCCTTGATGCCGAGTGCCAAGCAAGGAGGTAATGGGTCCCATTTTTTTTATAGTCTTTGGTATGACTCAGCCGGGATATGAACTCACAACCTACCGATTTCAGGGCGGACACTATAACCACTAGGCCACTGATTAGGTTACGCTTGTATTCATTGTGTATCTCTTTATGATTCTTGAAGAGGCGGGATGTCAAATTGTTCATATTAAAGGAAAACGTCTTTGTTCCTCCTCGCATAACCAACTGTTTGCAGTCATTGCAAATTTCCAGTTTTCTGTCTGTCAGAGACACTTTAAAATAATCCAAAACTATAGACATGGTGTCGTTAGTCACCGAGCGAGCTCGCTTGTTAGCCACGGCTACAGCACCGGCAACAACACACTCTTGTGTTTCTTATTATGCTCTGCTCGCGGCAGTTTGATGAGGTCATCAAGTGTCGCCAGTAAACATCTCACGCTGCAGTCGTCAACTCCTATTTTGTGTGTGGGAGAGAGGAGAGGGGAGGGCCTGCTGACTGGGAGACGCAACTGCTCTGTACTTCTCCCGCACCGTATAGCGGCATTTTAAAAAGTCATTAATTTTCCTTTTTAAAACTGATACCGATCATTTCCGACATTACATTTTAAAGCATTTATCGGCTGATAACATCGGCAAGCCGATATTATCGGACATCTCTAGTTAGAAAGCAAAAAAAACAACTAAAAACTTTCCCCTTCTTTGTCTCTTATAATGATTGTGAACGATTGGTAAAATTCCAAAAAAAGTGCAATTTTTTTTTCATTTACTAGCACGTGAAAAAGCTAAGCATACACCCCTGCACTCGGTTAATTTGCAGGTTGCGACATATAAATTGAGTTTTCCATTGACACCGTTTCGATTGCAAAAACAAACAAAGACACATGTAAGGATTGTGAATGACAAGTAAAAAAAAAAAAAAAAAAGTGCAGTTCCACTTTAAAAATATTCTAACCCAAACGATCAGAATCACAGTGTTTCTTAGAGGCCTACTGAAATGTGATTTTCTTATTTAGACGGGAATATCCGGCCCATTCTATGTATCATACTTGATCATTTCGCGATATTGCCATATTTTTGCTGAAAAGATTTAGTAGAGAACATCGACCATAAAGTTCGCAACTTTTGGTCGCTAATAGAAAAGCCCCGCCTTTACCGAAAGTATGTGTGCGTGACGTTACGAGTTGCAGGGCTCCACACATATTCACATTGTTTATCATGGGAGCCACCAGCAGTAAGAGTAATTCGGACCGAGAAAGCGACAATTTCCCCGTTAATTTGAGCGAGGATGAAAGATTCTTGAATTAGGATATTGATAGTGAAGGACTAGGAAAAAAATAAAAATGAAAAAAAGCGACGGCGGCAAAATGAGCGTTTCCGATGTAATTAGACACATTTACTAGGATACTTCTGGAAGATCCCTTTTCTGCTTATTGTTTTAATAGTGTTTTAGTGAGATTTATAAAGATTGTAAAGACATACCTCGAGGTCGGATGGCTGCGGTGAACACGCAGTGTCTCAGAGAGAAGCCGAGGTGCCAAGCTCATAGCTGCTGCAGGACGACGAAAAATCCAATGATGTCTCCGGTAAGGTATATATCACAATTTCCCCATCCAAAAACATGCTGGTTGACGGAGAGAAAACATGTTCGCTTGACCGCTCTGTGTTAAAGTTTCACAACAAACAAAGAAACACCGGCTGTGTCTCGGTGCTAAAGGCAGCTGCAATCCACCGCTTTCCACCAACAGCATTGTTCTTTATAGTCTCCATTATTAAATGAACAAATTGCAAAAGATTCAGCAACACAGATGTCCAAAATACTGTGTAATTATGCGGTTAAAGCAGACGACTTTTAGCCGCGAGTGGTGCAGCTGCTAATATTTCCTGACAGTCCGTGACGTCACGCGTACACGTCATCATTACACAACGCTTTCAACAAGAAACTCGTGGGAAATTTAAAATTGCAATTTAGTAAACTAAAGCGGCCGTATTGTCATGTGTTGCAATGTTAATATTTCATCATTGATATATAAACTATCAGACTGCGTGGTCGCTAGTAGTGGGTCTCAGTAGGTCTTTAAGTGGTGACGACTTGGGAGAAGAAGAGAGCAGCGCCTACAGGAGGATGTTCACATGTTGAGCCATGTGCACACATTGCCATCAATCTATAATAAATCATAAAAGGTGCACAAGACGTTAGTTTCTTCTGAATACTGCTCATCAAAACCAGAGTGGCTGTTGAGATGCTATTCAGCCAACACAAGTTCCATTTTCAGCTCAAGGCACCCTGACTGACCTTTTCTAAATGATCCCACCATCTCCTGCAAGCTCCTAGCATAAATGAGCCGAGAAATATATATTAAAAAATAAAATGTTCCAATTCTTTCACCTCGGGCACAATCTCATTACATATGATCAGGCTGGAAGCGAAACATTAATTAACATGTCAAATGTGAGTAATTAGGATGATCCCAATCAGGTGAAACTGAGCATATAGAACCAAAAACATCATTAAGCTTTAAAGGGGAACATTATCACAATTTCAAAAGGGTTGAAAATAATAAAAGTCAGTTCCCAGTGGCTTGTTTTATTTTTCAAAGTTTTTTTCAAAATTTTACACCTCCCGGAATATCCCTAAAAAAGCTTTAAAGTTCTTGATTTTCGCTATTTGCGATGCGACTGTCCATTTCCCTGTGACGTCATACAGGGCCGCCAATACAAACAAACATGGCGGTTACCACAGCAAGATATAGCGACATTAGCTCGGATTCAGACTCGGATTTCAGCGGCTTAAGCGATTCAACAGATTATGCATGTATTGAAACAGATGGTCGGAGTATGGAGGCAGATAGCGAAAACGAAATTGAAGAAGAAATTGAAGCTATTGAGCGAATAGCTATTGACGCTATTCGGCCATAGCATGGGTGTACCTAATGAAGTGGCCCATATTATAGCTGCCTTATTAGCATCGCCGGTAAAATGTGCGGACCAAACGATCAGGACTTTCGCATCTTGTGACACTGGAGCAACTTAAATCCGTTGATTGGTAAGTGTTTGTTTCGCATTAAATGAGGGTATCTAGTTTCAAATGTACATACAGTTAGCGTAAAAAGCATGTTAGCATCGATTAGCATAGCATGTTAGCATCGATTAGCTGGCAGTCATGCCGTGACCAAATATGTCTGATTAGCACATAAGTCAACAACATCAACAAAACTCACCTTTGTTATTTCGTTGACTTAATGGTTGCAAATGCATCTGCAGGTTATCCATACATCTCTGTGCCATGTCTGTCTTAGCATCGCCGGTCAAATGTGGAGACACTTTGGTACATTCAATGGGGGTCTGGCGGCAGATTTCTTGCCAGTGGTGCAACTTGAATCCCTCCCTGTTAGTGTTGTTACACCCTCCGACAACACACCCACCAGGCATGATGTCTCCAAGGTTCCAAAAAATAGTCGAAAAAACGGAAAATAACAGAGCTGAGACGCGGTGTTTGTAATGTGAAAATGAAAATGGCGGCTGTGTTACCTCGGTGACGTCACGTTCTGACGTCATCGCTAAAAGACCGATAAACAGAAAGGCGTTTAATTTGCCAAAATTCACCCATTTAGAGTTCGGAAATCAGTTAAAAATACATGGTCTTTTTTCTGCACCATCAAGGTATATATTGACGCTTGCATAGGTTTGGTGATAATGTTCCCCTTTAATGAAGCTTATTTTGAGATACATGTGGTTGCTGTTTCATATGACAAAATGTAAGTTTTTGTACTATTTATGACACTTCCATTGGGATGACTATTTCATTCTACAACCCAAGTCCTTATGACCACATAATCACAGTTGACATGATGCAGGCTGCCATGCAATACTTTTTTGGAGGCAGACAGCTGGTGCAGAGTTACGAGAGGAAGGAAAAATGATCGATTCTCTGATGCATCACGATTATGAGGTGGACAATTCATGAAACGATGGACAAATGTTCAAACATCAATTATTTATGTACTGTATGTTACATTAAGTAATACAGTTGTCTCTTAACGTTAGTTCGAGGTTTGGTTCTCACTAATGTTTTCTTCGTACATTTCAACAGAGGGCTAACAGGAACCGTGTTGCAGAAGAATGTAAGCAGATAAGAAGCTGAAATTAGCAAGTAGATTAATAAGACAAACATTTTCACACAGTGTGGCAACACGTCCGTCAGCCATCAATATGAATGAGCAGACGGACGACACACGTCTTTGGGCCGCAAATTTATGGCGACTGGGACTAGAGTTTCTGAACATTCTGTGGTTTTACAAGGCAAAAAAAAATACATCAAGGCTTGCCAAGTAGGGACTTTTATTTATATTTTCACGTAGCACGCTACTACAGTTCCCACATATCTAGTCTTCCATATATATGTAAATATACACACAGTATATATATATATATATATATATATATATATATATATATATATTAGGGGTGAGGGGAAATTCGATTCGAATACGAATCAAATCGTTTATGTTGTGCGATTCAGAATCAATTCTAATTTTCAAAAAATCGATTTTTTTATTTAAAGTTCTTTCATTTATTTTATTTTTATTTTTTTAATCAATCCAACAAAACACTACACAGCAATACCATAACAATGCAATCCAATTCCAAAACCAAAGCTGAGCCAACAACACTCAGAACTGCAATAAACAGAACAATTGAGAGGAGACACAAACACCACACAGAACAAAACAAAAGTAGTGAAACACAAATGAATATTATCAACAACAGTATCAATATTAGTTATAATTTCTGCATAGCAGTGATTAAAAATCCCTCATTGACATTATCATTAGACATTTATAAAAATCAAAAAGAACAATAGTGTCAGAGTGGCTTACACGTGCATGGCATCTCATAAGCTGGACAACACACTGTGTCCAATGTTTTCACAAAGATAAAATAAGTCATTCTTTTGCTTCCTTTAATAGTTTAAACAAATTTACATTATTGCAATCAGTTGATAAAACATTGTCCTTTATAATTATAAAAGCTTTTTTTTTTTTTTTTAATTTACTACTCTGCTAGCATGTCAGCAGACTGGGGTAGATCCTGCTGAAATCTATGTATTGAATGAATACAGAATCGTTTTGAATCGGAAAAATATCGTTTTTGAATCGAGAATCGAATCGAAAAAAATCGATATATTATCGAATCGTGACCCCAAGAATCGATATTGAATCGAATCGTGGGACACCCAAAGATTCACAGCCCTAATATATATATATGTGTATGTATATATATATATATATATATATATATATATATATATATATATATATATACATACAGTAGGGCAAAAAAGTATTTAGTCAGCCAGCGATTGTGCAAGTTCTCCCACTTCAAATGATGACAGAGGTCTGTCATTTTCATCATAGGTACACTTCAACTGTGAGAGACAGAATGTGGAAAAAAAATCCAGAAATTCACATTGTAGGAATTTTAAAGAATTTATTTGTAAATGATGGTGGAAAGTAAGTATTTGGTCAACCATTCAAAGCTCTCACTGATGGAAGGAGGTTTTGTCTCAAAATCTCACGATACATGGCCCCATTCATTCTTTCCTTAACACGGATCAATCGTCCTGTCCCCTTAGCAGAAAAACAGCCCCAAAACATGATGTTTCCACCCCCTTGCTTCACAGTAGGTATGGTGTTCTTGGGATGCAACTCAGTATTCTTCTTCCTCCAAACACGACAAGTTGAGTTTATACCAAAAAGTTCTATTTTGGTTTCATCTGACCACATGACATTCTCCCAATCCTCTGCTGTATCATCCATGTATCCATTTTGGTATAAACTCAACTGGTGGTGTTTGGAGGAAGAAGAATACTGAGTTGCATCCCAAGAACACCACACCTACTGTGAAGCATGGGGGTGGAAACATCATGCTTTGGGGCTGTTTTTCTGTTAAGGGGACAGGACGATTGATCCGTGTTAAGGAAAGAATGAATGGGGCCATGTATCCTGAGATTTGGAGCCAAAACCTCCTTCCATCAGTGAGAGCTTTGAATGGTTGACCAAATACTTATTTTCCACCATCATTTACAAATAAATTATTCAAAATTCCTACAATGTGAATTCCTTGATTTTTTTTTTCCACATTCTGTCTCTCACAGTTGAAGTGTACCTATGATGAAAATGACAGACCTCTGTCATCATTTGAAGTGGGAGAACTTGCACAATCGCTGGCTGACTAAATACTTTTTTGCCCCACTGTACGTCAATAGCAGAGAAAGAAGCCATGAAGACATATTATCAAAATAATTGATAATTAAATACAATACATTGATAATATATAATAATAATATATGGTATATTAACAAAATCCATCCATCCATCCATTTCCTACCGCTTATTACTTCTGGGGTCGCGGGGGGCGCTGGTGTCAAAATCAGCTACAATCGGGCGGAAGGCGGGGTACACCCTGGACAAGTCGCCATCTCATCGCAGATATTGACAATATACAATATCATAATAAAATGTAATATAACACATTTTATATATTAGTCTGCTCTATGCGGAAAAAAATGATACCACAGTTAGGATCCTAAAATGAAAAATGAGAGTGGCAAACAAAAGAGAGTACAAGATATGGGAAGGGCAAGTGTGAGTGTGTGTGAATTGTGTGAGTGTGTGTGAATTGTGTGAGTGTGTGTGAATTGTGTGAGTGTGTGTGAATTGTGTGAGTGTGTGTGAATTGTGTGAGTGTGTGTGAATTGTGTGAGTGTGTGTGAATTGTGTGAGTGTGTGTGAATTGTGTGAGTGTGTGTGAATTGTGTGAGTGTGTGTGAATTGTGTGAGTGTGTGTGAATTGGCTACACTAGTCTCCCCGTGATTGATGACACAGCGAGCACGGGATGAACACAATGAAGACACACGGAAATGAGTGGGAAGAAAGATGAAAGGAACGTGGAAAAGCAGAGGAACTGTAAAAACAAAGAAAGAATTATTCTAATACTTTATGTGCTTTTTTACAATTTGCTTCACAGCTCTGGCACACACAAAAGAAGTAAAGAGCAAATGAAAGACGGAGGAGGAAAAGAATAGCACTATTCACGTGTGACCGTGGATCATGGGAGGACAGAACAAAAAGGCTAATTGCCCTTGTAATTTTCCAATTTCTTCTTCTTTCTATAAAAATCTGACATTTCCAACAACAGACTAGAACGAATAATGTCATTTGAGGTCAAAGTCCTTACCTACTGAGAAATAAATGTCCGCCGATTTCATTTAATAATAAAGAGAGTTCATATAAATTCATGTAAAACATCCACTAAACAATGATATGAACTGTAATATGTAGTACATATTTTTGTCTTATGTACAAACCCCATCTCCATATGAGTTGGGAAATTGTGTTAGATGTAAATATAAACAGAATACAATGATTTGCAAATTATTTTCAAGCCATATTCAGTTGAATATGCTACAAAGACAACATATTTCATGTTCAAACTGATAAAAAAATTGTTTTTGTTGCAAATACTCATTAACTTTAGAATTTGATGCCAGCAACACGTGACAAAGAAGTTGGGAAAGGTGGCAATAAATACCGATGAAGTTGAGGAATGCTCATCAAACACTTATATGGAACATCCCACAGGTGTGCAGGCTAATTGGGAACAGGTGGGTGCCATGATTGGCTATAAAAGCAGCTTCCATGAAATGCTAAGTAATTCACAAAAAAGGATGGGGCGAGGGTCACCACTTTGTAAGCAAAATGTGAAACAGTTTTAAAACAACATTTCTCAACAAGCTATTGCAAGGAATTTATGGATTTTACCATCTACGGTCCGTAAAATCATCAAAAAGTTCAGAGAATCTGGAGAAATCACTGCACGTAAGCGATGATATTACGGACTTTTGATCCCTCAGGCGGTACTGCACCAAAAACCGAAATCAGTGTGTAAAGGATATCACCACATGGGCTCAGGAACACTTCATAAAACCACTGTCAGTAACTACAGTTGGTCGCTACATCTGTAAGTGCAAGTTAAAACTCTACTATGCAAAGCCAAACCCATTTATCAACAATATCCTGAAACGCCGCCGGCTTGGTTGGGCCCGAGCTCACCTAAGATGGACTGATGCAAAGTGGAAAAGTGTTCTGTGGTCTGACGAGTCCACATTTCAAATTATATTTGGAAAATGTGGACGTGGTGTCCTCCAGAACAAAGAGGAAAATAACTATCCGGATTGTTATAGGCGCAAAGTCCAAAAGCCAGCATGTGTGATGGTATGGGGGTGTATTAGTGTGTTGTAGTCAGCATGTGTGATGGTATGGGGGTGCATTAGTGTGTTGTAGTCAGCATGTGTGATGGTATGGGGGTGTATTAGTGTGTTGTAGTCAGCATGTGTGATGGTATGGGGGTGTATTAGTGTGTTGTAGTCAGCATGTGTGATGGTATGGGGGTGTATTAGTGTGTTGTAGTCAGCATGTGTGATGGTATGGGGGTGTATTAGTGTGTTGTAGTCAGCATGTGTGATGGTATGGGGGTGTATTAGTGTGTTGTAGTCAGCATGTGTGATGGTATGGGGGTGTATTAGTGTGTTGTAGTCAGCATGTGTGATGGTATGGGGGTGTATTAGTGTGTTGTAGTCAGCATGTGTGATGGTATGGGGGTGTATTAGTGTGTTGTAGTCAGCATGTGTGATGGTATGGGGGTGTATTAGTGTGTTGTAGTCAGCATGTGTGATGGTATGGGGGTGTATTAGTGTGTTGTAGTCAGCATGTGTGATGGTATGGGGGTGTATTAGTGTGTTGTAGTCAGCATGTGTGATGGTATGGGGGTGTATTAGTGTGTTGTAGTCAGCATGTGTGATGGTATGGGGGTGTATTAGTGTGTTGTAGTCAGCATGTGTGATGGTATGGGGGTGTATTAGTGTGTTGTAGTCAGCATGTGTGATGGTATGGGGGTGTATTAGTGTGTTGTAGTCAGCATGTGTGATGGTATGGGGGTGTATTAGTGTGTTGTAGTCAGCATGTGTGATGGTATGGGGGTGTATTAGTGTGTTGTAGTCAGCATGTGTGATGGTATGGGGGTGTATTAGTGTGTTGTAGTCAGCATGTGTGATGGTATGGGGGTGTATTAGTGTGTTGTAGTCAGCATGTGTGATGGTATGGGGGTGTATTAGTGTGTTGTAGTCAGCATGTGTGATGGTATGGGGGTGTATTAGTGTGTTGTAGTCAGCATGTGTGATGGTATGGGGGTGTATTAGTGTGTTGTAGTCAGCATGTGTGATGGTATGGGGGTGTATTAGTGTGTTGTAGTCAGCATGTGTGATGGTATGGGGGTGTATTAGTGTGTTGTAGTCAGCATGTGTGATGGTATGGGGGTGTATTAGTGTGTTGTAGTCAGCATGTGTGATGGTATGGGGGTGTATTAGTGTGTTGTAGTCAGCATGTGTGATGGTATGGGGGTGTATTAGTGTGTTGTAGTCAGCATGTGTGATGGTATGGGGGTGTATTAGTGTGTTGTAGTCAGCATGTGTGATGGTATGGGGGTGTATTAGTGTGTTGTAGTCAGCATGTGTGATGGTATGGGGGTGTATTAGTGTGTTGTAGTCAGCATGTGTGATGGTATGGGGGTGTATTAGTGTGTTGTAGTCAGCATGTGTGATGGTATGGGGGTGTATTAGTGTGTTGTAGTCAGCATGTGTGATGGTATGGGGGTGTATTAGTGTGTTGTAGTCAGCATGTGTGATGGTATGGGGGTGTATTAGTGTGTTGTAGTCAGCATGTGTGATGGTATGGGGGTGTATTAGTGTGTTGTAGTCAGCATGTGTGATGGTATGGGGGTGTATTAGTGTGTTGTAGTCAGCATGTGTGATGGTATGGGGGTGTATTAGTGTGTTGTAGTCAGCATGTGTGATGGTATGGGGGTGTATTAGTGTGTTGTAGTCAGCATGTGTGATGGTATGGGGGTGTATTAGTGTGTTGTAGTCAGCATGTGTGATGGTATGGGGGTGTATTAGTGCCCAAGGCATGGGTAACTTACACATCTGTGAAGGCACCATTAATGCTGAAAGGTACATACAGGTTTTGGAGCAATATATATTGCCCCTGCTTATTTCAGCAAGACAAGTGTTACAACAGCGTGGCTTCGTAATAAAAGAGTGCGGGTACTTTCCTGGCCCGCCTGCAGTCCAGACCTGTCTCCCATCTAAAATGTGTGGCGCATTATGAAGCATAAAATATGACAGCGGAGACCCCGGACTGTTGAAGGACTGAAGCTCTACATAAAACAAGAATGGGAAAGAATTCCACTTTCAAATCTTCAACAATTATTTTCCTCAGTTCCCAAACGTTTATTGAGTGTTGTTAAAAGAAAAGGTGATGTAACACAGTGGTGAACATGCCCTTTCCCAACTTCTTTGTCACGTGTTGCAGCCATGAAACTCTAAGTTAATTATTATTTGCAAAAAAAAAAAAAAAGTTTGAGTTTGAACATCAAATATGTTGTCTTTGTAGCATATTCAACTGAATATGGCTTGAAAACGATTTGCAAATCATTGTATTCTGTTTATATTTACATCTAACACAATTTCCCAACTCATATGGAAATGGGGTTTGTAATATTGTTTTGCTCTATTTTTCAATTGTTGGTGTCTATTGTACAATGTACTTTGTTGGAAGAAAAAAAAAGTATCTAGCGCTTTCTCCAATCCTGTCAGTTACTCTTTTGTTATAATAACAACTGGCAACAAATGTAGCCTCTATTTCTGGTGCTATTATGGACTGTACTCCTGTCACTCCCTGTCCGTGACTACCAGAGAGAACCTTACTGTACTCAAAAGACCCCACGGTCCTCTTCATTTGCAGGTAAAAACTCCACCTCTCAAAATGAACCATTTTTAGAGGCAGTCAAAAAGCAGCCCAAATAAGGTCTTTACATCAAAATACAAAACCAGTGAAGTTGGCACGTTGTGTAAATCGTAAATAAAAAACAAATGCAATTATTTGCAAATCCATTTCAACTTATATTCAATTGAATGGACTGCAAAGACAAGATATTTAATGTTGGAACTGATAAATTGTAAATTGTTTTTAAATTTTTTTTTATAATATAGCGTTAGCAAAACATCTGTATTTTTATAATATAACGTTATATTTTTATAATATAGTGTTAACAAAACGTCTGTATTAATCATGACCCCGGAAGTAAATGGGGGAGGGAGGTTTTTGTAGGGGGGAAGAAATTTGGCGTGACAGCACCCACCTGTTCCCAATTAACCTGTTCACCTGCAGGATGTTCCAAATTAGTGTTTGATGAGCATTCCTCAAATATTTCTCAGTTTTTTTTGCCACTTGTGCCAGCTTTTTGAAACATGTTGCAGGCATCAAATTCCAAATGAGCTAATATTTGCAAAAAATGAAGTTTACCAGTTTGAACGTTAAGTATCTTGTCTTTGCAGTGTTTTCAATTGAAAATAGGTTGAAAGGGATTTGCAAATCATTGTCTTCTCTTTTTATTGACGATTTATACAACTTCACTGGTTTTGGGTTTTGCATATGTAAAATTTGGACCAAGGAACAATCCTTACATGATATGTAAACCAAATTAAGTGTTGTAAGCATAGAAAATAAATGATGTATAATATGACCCCTTTAAGCAGGCTGAAAATCACCAACATCGCCACCCTGGCCTTTAGAAGGCACAAAGCGTTTAAAAACAACTAGTGCATGTAACCTGGGACTTCACAGAGAGAACCAGCTATGGCAGTCACCTGGCTAATGTGTGCATGCAATGGTGACAGACCAAAAAGAAGCATTATACTGTAGCTTAAAGCCACTACTAGCGACCACACAGTCTGATAGTTTATATATCAATGATGAAATATTAACATTGCAACACATGCCAATACGGCCGCTTTACTTTACTAATGCCATGTTAAATTTCTTGCAGAGTTTCTTGATGAAAACGTCGCGGAATGATGACGCGTATGATGACGTGTACGCGTCACGTCTCGAGTTAGAGGTGACATATTAGCCCAGCACCACTTGCGGCTAAAAGTCGTCTCTTTTCATCGCATAATTACACAGTATTCTGGACATCTGTGTTGCTGAATCTTTTAGCCTTTAGCCACACAAACACACGGTGATTCCTTGTTTAAAATTCCCGGAGGTGAAGCTTTACTATGGATCAGAGCGGTCAAGCGAACATGGATCCCGACCACTTGTCAACCAGCAGGTTTCGGTGAGAAAATTGTGGTAAAAAGTCGCCTCTTACCGGAGATCAGCGGAGCTTCTGTCGTGCTGCTGCTGCCGTGACTAATTCCCTCAGAGACTGGCGTCAACACACCCGTGGACACACCCCTCCGACTATCAGGTACTATTTAACTCACTAAAACACTAGCAACACAATAGAAAGATAAGGGATTTCCCAGAATTATCCAAGTAAATGTGTCTAAAAACACCTGAATCGCTCACAATGCAATCGGCTTTTTTTTTTTAAACTTTATTTTTTATTTATTCATTTTTCTAGTCCTTCGCTATCAATTTCCTCATCCACATATCTTTCATCCTCGCTCAAATTAATGGGGAAATTGTCGTTTTCTCGGTCCGGATAGCTCTTTTTGTTGGAGGGTCCAATTATAAACAATGTGAGGACGTGAGGAGCCCTCACACCCGTGACGTCATCGTCTGCTACTTCCGGTACCGGCAAGGCTTTTTTATTAACGACCAAAAGTTGCAAACTTTATCGTGGATGTTCTCTATTAAATCCTTTCAGCAAAAATATGGTGAATGATGAAGTATGACACATAGAATGGAGCTGCTGTCCCCGTTTGAATAAGAACATCTCATTTCAGTAGGCCTTTAAATGTCTGCATGTTGACTTTTTCAGCTCAAAGACTAACATCTTAAAGACCTACTGAAACCCACCACACAGTCTGATAGTTTATATATCAATGATGAAATATTAACATTGCAACACATGACAATACGGCCGCTTTAGTTTACTAAATTACAATTTTAAATTTCCCGGGAGTTTCATCTTCGAAACGTCGTGTAATGATGACGTGTACGCAAGACGTCACGGGTTTTTAGGAAGTAAGAGTGCTACGAACACACACACAGCTAAAAGTCGTCTGCTTTAACGGCATAATTGTACAGTATTTTGGACATCTGTGTTGCTGAATCTTTTGCAATTTGTCCAATTAATATTGGAGAAGTCACAGTAGAAAGATGAAGGTGGGAAGCTTTAGCCTTTAGCCACACAAACACACGGTGATTCCTTGTTTAAAATTCCTGGAGGTGAAACGTTACTATGGATCAGAGCGGTCAAGCGAACATGGATCCCTACCAAATGTCAACCAGCAGCTTTCGGTGAGAAAATTGTGGTTAAAAAGTCGCTTCTTACCGGAGAAAAGCTGAGCTTGAGCTGTCCATGGCTGCCCTCGACTCCCCTGAGACACTGCACGTCAACACACCCGTGGAGACACCCTTCCGACTATCAGGTACTATTAAACTCACTAAAACACTAGCAACACAATAGAAAGATAAGGGATTTCGCAGAATTAAACTAGTAAATGTGTCTAAAAACATCGGAATCCAATCCGAATGCAATTGGGATTTTTGTTTTGTTTTGTTTTCTAGTCCGTCGCTATCAATATCTTCAAAGACGAATCTTTCATCCTCGCTCAAATTAATGGGGAAATTGTCGTTTTCTTGGTCCGAATAGCACTTTTTGTTGGAGGCTCCCATTATAAACAATGTGAATATGTGAGGAGCCATCAAACATGTGACGTCATCGTCTGCGACTTCCGGAAGAGGCAGGGCTTTTCTCTGAGCACCTAAAGTTGTGAACTTTATCGTGGATGTTCTCTACTAAATCCTTTCAGCAAAAATATGGCAATATCGTGAAAATGATCCAAGTATGACACATAGAATGGACCTGCTGTCCCCGTTTAAATAAGAAAGTCTCATTTCAGTAGGCCTTTAAAAACAACTGCAGGACTGCTAATGTCAAACCTGCATGTCCACAGGCCACTGGGACACTTGGATCCACAGTGAAATGCATCACTACACACAAAGAGAATAAAAAAAGAGCACATCAAACTAAGACGGAGGAAAATATAGTGGACTTTGTGCTCCGAAAAAACACAAACAAAACAAAACATCAGCTGTCATTTACTTGCTGCCCGTCACCACTTCTCCAAAGCGTCCTCCGGCTTCAGCAACGTCCTCATTTCCGTTTTGCAGCTTAGTTTTTAATTAATGCTATCTGACTGTCGCCCCTGCCAGATTTCGCCTTCTCCACTCCACAACATTAATGATAGCAGTGTTTAGTGCGGCCCCAAGGAGATGCACAAACTTCACTTCTATTCCCCTCCTACTGTTTTCTCATGCATCCCTTTAATCCATTAGAGAGCGATCACGCTGTTCTCCCCTGTAGCCGCCATATACATATCGCCTCTCCTCCCTTGACGTCCTCCTCGTCTATATCTCATTTATCTGGTCTCCAGCATGTCTGTCTTGAACATTTTCTATCCACTACATTCAACTTACAAAAATATCCACATACTTTATTTCTCATATTTACTTATTAATTTTTAGGGACAGAGCCTATTAGTGTTGTCCCGATACCAATATTTTGGTACCGGTACTTTTCAGTGCTTTTCTATATAAAGGGGACCACAAAAAATTCCATATTGCTTTTATTTGAACAACAATCTTAGGGTACATTAAACTTATGTTTCTTATTGCAGTTAAGTCCTTAAATAAAATAGTGAACATACAAGACAACTTGTCTTTTATTACTGTAGCAAGTAAACAAACAAATGCTCCCAATTGCCGATGAATGCAGTAACATATTGTTGTCAAACATGGACTTGGGTTGTTTCTTCGATGCAGAGAATATTTAGGACGAGCCAGGCATGAACGTGAGTACATATTTATTGATATTCCAACAAAACTACACAAAAAGGCAAACAAAGGGCGCGCACAGTGGCGGAGAACAAATACTTGGCTACAAAAACAAATGACTAGAACAAAGGCTGTAAACTAAAAACGTGAAACAAAAACACTTGCGCTGTGGCATGAATAACAAACCAAAAACTTGCACTGAGGCATAAATACAAAACTTATGTGGCGTGGTCGAAAACGAACAGCAAGGCATGAAGGTAGGTCATTGGAAATGTGGGTAAGGTAGGTAGGTAAAGTTGTCAGGATGAATACAGAAACATAATGGCTTAAATAATGACTGTGATAATAATTAGCAGGTGTGAGAACTGAGGACCGGGGCGTGACTTGAGGGCAAGGTGAAAAATCAATGAGTTGGCATGGAGACGAAAACAAACCAGGAAGCGCAAAAACAGAACTGGGTGTCCAAAAAAACAACACATAACATGACCAAACACGACAAAAACAAAACATAATCCATAGGCGTGACAATTGTGTCATTTTCCATTTTATTATATTGTCAAAAATATTAAGGACAAGTGGTAGAAAATTAATTATTAGTTTTCTTGTTAATTTACTGTTAACATCTGCTTAGTTTTTCTTTTAACATGTTCTATTTACACTTCTGTTAAAATGTAATAATCACTTATTCATCTGTCGTTTGACACTTTACATTAGTTTTGGATGATACCACAAATTTGGGTATCAATCTGATACCAAGTCGTTACAGGATCATACATTGATCATATTCAAAGTCCGCATGTGTCCAGGGACATATTTTCTGAGTTTATCAACATAATATAAATAAAAAAAAAACCCGAAAGAAGACGTGTGTAGAAACGTGATGTCCACTCTTGCTTTATAAAACTGTGTTTAATGAACACCTTCATACTCCGCTGCACTCTTTATCGGCATCGCTACCGCTCTCTGTGCTATCAACATCCAACTTCCGGGAACACGTGAGAGACTGGAGAACTCAGTCTCATAAAGGGGCCGTGCCCATTTTCACATTACATTACATTGTGATGCCAAAAAATATCGAGGTAATCAGAATAGTATCGACCAGATACGCTCCTGTACTTGGTATCATTACAGTGGATGTCAGGTGTAGATCCACCAATGGCGTTTGTTTACATTGTGTCGCCGGTGAGCTACGGTGTGTAGTGAAGCATGTTTAGTTATTCCTTGTCCTGCAGGGATGATACTTGTAAGAAACTTACTTTATTTGTCGCCATGGAGACAAAGATTAGTGATTTAGAAGTAGCTATAACACAGAAGACTGGGGCTGGACATTAGCCTCTAGCAAGCTAGCCATGTTTTAAAGCACCTCTTCCGGTGGGCATTTCAGTGTTATTACTTCACCTTTATTGTTAGTTTTTAAGCCAAAATGAGTCTGTTACCCCTTTTCTGTCTACACACTGTCTCTGCTTTTACAGTGGGGCAAAAAAGTATTTAGTCAGCCAGCGATTGTGCAAGTTCTCCCACTTCAAATGCTGACAGAGGTCTGTCATTTTCATCATAGGTACACTTCAACTGTGAGAGACGGAATGTGAAAAAAAAAATCCAGGAATTCACATTGTAGGAATTTTAAATAATTTATTTGTAAATTATGGTGGAAAATAAGTATTTGGTCACTTCAAACAATGAAGATCTCTGACTCTCACAGACCTGTAACTTCTTCTTTAAGAAGCTCTTCTGTCCTCCACTCGTTACCTGTCTCAATGGGACCTGTTTGAACTCGTTATCTGTAGAAAAAACACCTGTCCACAGCCTCAAACAGTCAGACTCCAAACTCCACTATGGCCAACACCAAAGAGCTGTCGAAGGACACCAGGAAAATAACTGTATACCTGCACCTAACTGGGAAGAGTGAATCTACAATAGGCAAGCAACTTGGTGTGAAAAAAATCAACTGTGGGAGCAATTATCCACTAAAAATCTCCCTTGATCTGTGGCTCCACACAAGATCTCATCCCGTGGGGTCAAAATGATCATGAGAGCGGTGAGCAAAAATCCCAGAACCACACGGGGGGACAAGGTGAATGACCTGCAAGAGCTGGGACCAAAGTAACGAAGGTTACCATCAGTAACACACTACGCCGATAGGGAAGCAAATCCTGCAGTGCCAGATGTGTCCCCCTGCTTAAGCCAGTGCATGTCCAGGCCCGTCTGAAGTTTGCCAGAGAGCACATGGATGATACAGCAGAGGATTGGGAGAATGTCATGTGGTCAGATGAAACCAAAATAGAACTTTTTGGTATAAACTCAACTCGTCGTGTTTGGAGGAAGAAGAATACTGAGTTCCATCCCAAGAACACCAAACCTACTGTGAAGCATGGGGGTGGAAACATCATGCTTTGGGGCTGTTTTTCTGCTAAGGGGACAGGACGATTGATCCGTGTTAAGGAAAGAATGAATGGGGCCATGTATCCTGAGATTTGGAGCCAAAACCTCCTTCCATCAGTGAGAGCTTTGAATGGTTGACCAAATACTTATTTTCCACCATAATTTACAAATAAATTATTTAAAATTCCTACAATGTGAATTCCTGGATTTTTTTTTCACATTCTGTCTCTCCCAGTTGAAGTGTACCTATGATGAAAATGACAGACCTCTGTCATCATTTGAAGTGGGAGAACTTGCACAATCGCTGGCTGACTAAATACTTATTTGCCCCACTGTAAATATGCTCGTCTGCTTGTAATCCAGCAATGATACGACGTGACGATGACGATGGAGGCGCGGGGTACAACCCGAGTGCATATCAATGAACATCTGCAACACGACCAGTGTAAATATGCCAGTTTGGAGCACAATATACCAATTCTGCAAGCAAGACTACTGCTAAATATATTTATTTTGATTTTCACTGCTTGTTTAATAGTAAGAAAATGAAATGAATCAATAGTTGGACAGGTAATTAGCACGCTATACCGTCAAGTAATGCATTTACCTGATAGCGGACAGTATAACCACCTACGTTGCATTTCAGGTAAGCATCTGTGGTTAAGGTAAAGGAACATGTGCGGTCAAATAAATCATAAGAATAATTTGCTTTTGTACATCATTTATGCAACATTTTGTGAATAATCACATCTTTGACAACCCGACTTTATATTTTCTATAAGAGATCGACCAATACGTTTTTTTCAGGGCCGATACCAATTATTAGTAGGAATCCGTTACTTTGTTTGTGTAGCCAATGAGATGGCGGCGTGGGCGGGACATTGCTTTAAACAGAAAAAAGCGGCTGCATCTGAGTCAAAATAACAAGTTGTAAAAGGGGCCGTTAGATAAAAAAAGGGCATTTGTTAGGGGAGTAACGGTACATGTATTTGTATTGAGCCGTTTCGGTACGGGGGTTTCGGTTCGGTGCGGAAGAGTACCGAACGAGTTTCACACGAACATATGAAGTAGCCGCCTATGCTAAAGTCTTAATAAGCTGCTTCCCTCCGTTCTGCCTCCGTCCCCGGCACAGCACCCAGCATTGTCCCACCCACACAACCATCTGATTGGTGACAACCGTAGCGATAACAGCCAATCAGCAGTGCGTATTCAGAGTGCATGTAGTCAGCGATTCAGCGTTGAGCAGATAGATGTTTAGCAGGTGAGCAGCGGACTCTCCCCAAATTATACTAAACACTTCCAAGTTAACTACTTTCTAAACATCACTATGAGCCCTTTGATCTTCTAGAAACAAACTGCAGCTAAGCTCACTCGCAGTCCTGGCTAGTCAGCTTTTAGCGTAACCTTAGCTAATTTTGCGGTGTGTGCGTGTGTGTTACGGACAGTGTTTATTGAGGTGTGTTGAAGCAGCAAAAAAGGACATTATATTAAATGAAGAGTTTCTGTCTCTGATAGTGTATATAATAATGTAAGTGCATCATAAAGCCTACATAAACTCCATGGTGGTCAGGGATGAATAGTCTCTCCTATTGCTATTGTGATATTTTTTCAGCTATAGTTACATTAATCATTAGTAATATAGCAGCCTAGTTTTGAATGGCAGGGTCCCTGCTATCACATGTTGATACAAATATAACATTTACATAATTAAAAAAAACTACAGGCTTCCCTAATGCTGTAATAAATGAAGCATGATGAGTTGACTTGAAACTGTTTAATGTTGCACTTTTTATATGTAGAAGAAAAGTTGTGTCATTTTATTTAATCCGAGCAACACGTTGAGGCAGTTTAATGTTGACGGCTCGGTGGGAGAGTGGCCGTGCGCAACCCGAGGGTCACTGGTTCAAATCCCCATCTAGTACCAACCTCGTCACGTCCGTTATGTCCTGAGCAAGACACTTCACCCTTGCTCCTGATGGGTGCTGGTTAGCGCCTTGCATGGCAGCTCCTTCCATCAGTGTGTGAATGTGTGTGTGAATGGGTAAATGTGGAAGTAGTGTCAAAGCGCTTTGAGTACCTTGAAGGTAGAAAGACGCTCTACAAGTACAACCCATTTATCATTTTATTAACCTGGGCAGAATTATTATAGTGTTCCCAAGGTTAAAAGGATAAAGCCATTGTTTACAAATTTGGTAAATAAGTAACCAAAAAATTCAATTTTTTTTTGTTTTCATACTGTACCGAAAATGAACCGAACCGTGACCTCTAAACCGAGGTACGTACCAAACCGAAATTTTTGTGTACCGTTACACACCTAGCTTTTGTTCAATGCTTGTTACATGTTAAATTATAAAAGAATGTGAAAATAAGGGTTTCATTACAGCAGATCTCCACTATACAGAGGATCAATGTTCCAAGACCCTCTGTGAATGGACCCAAAAACCCTATAATATTCCATCAATCCATCCATTTTCTACCGCTTATTCCCTTTCGGGGTCGCTGGCGCCTATCTCAGCTATTCCTCTCATAGATTATAAATACATATTCAATTCAGATTTTCATATTAAAAACAATAACAGGCCATAATGTAATTGCTTGTGGCAGCCCACCATGGCAAAATATTAGTCGCTATATCCTTTTTTTTTTTTAAAAGTGAAAACAAATAATTTAATATGATGTATTGTAGTGTCAATAAACATTAATTAAAGATGCATTTTTAATTGAATCGTAGCTCTTGAATCGTATTCGTAATTAATTTGTGAGCTGCCCAAAGATTCCCACCACTAGTATTGATCACATGTTTTTAAAGGCCTACTGAAATGAGATGTTCTTATTTAAACGGGGATAGCAGCTCCATTCTATGTGTCATACTTCATCATTTCGCCATAACCATATTTTTGCTGAAAGGATTTAGTAGAGAACATCCATGATAAAGTTCGCAACTTTTGGTGCTGATAAAAAAGCCTTGCCTGTACCGGAAGTCGGAGACGATGAGGTCACAAGTGTGAGGGCTCCTCACATCCTCACATTGTTTATAATGGGAGCCTCCAGCAGCAAGAGCTATTCAGACCGAGAAAACGGCAATTTCCACATTAATTTGAGCGAGGATGAAAGATTCGTGGATGATGATATTGATAGCGAAGGACTAGAAAAATAAAAAATAAAATAAAATACATTTAAAAAAAAAGGCGATTGCATTGGGACGGATTCAGATGTTTTTAGACACATTTACTTGGATAATTCTGGGAAATCCCTTATCCTTCTATTGTGTTGCTAGTGATTTAGTGAGATTAAATAGTACCTGATAGTCAGAGGGGTGTGTCCACGGGTGTGTTGAGGCCAGTGTCTGAGGGAAGTCGACGGCAGATACATGGACGGCGCAACCTCCACAGATCTCCGGTAAGAGGCGACTTTTTACCACAATTTTCTCACCGAAACCTGCCGGTTGACAAGTGGTCGGGATCCATGTTCGCTTGACCGCTCTGATCCATAGTAAAGCTTCACCTCCGGGAATTTTAAACAAGGAATCACCGTGTGTTTGTGTGGCTAAAGGCTAAAGCTTCCCAACTCCATCTTTCTACTTTGACTTCTCCATTATTAATTGAACAAATTGCAAAAGATTCAGCAACACAGATGTCCAGAATACTGTGTAATTGCGCGATGAAAAGAGACGACTTTTAGCCGCAAATGGTGCTGCGCTAATATATGTCCCCTGCAACCCGGGACGTCATGCGCACGCGTCATCATTCCGCGTCGTTTTCAAAAACAAACTCTACGGGAAATTTAAAATTGCAATTTAGCAAACTAAAGTGGGCGTATTGTCATGTGTTGCAATGTTAATATTTCATCATTGATATATAAACTATCAGACTGCGTGGTCGCTAGTAGTGGCTTTCAGTAGGACTTTAAGTGACGCTTACAAATAGGCATCGAGGGATACGGTATCACTCCTTGTGTTTCATGAGGCAGTGATGCTTCGGTATCGTTCTCCCTATCTCTAGTACCTTCTGTCTGCTCCTTCTGACATAACACAACATCATAGACATTGTCAGTATTGCTTCCGGAGCAACATGTGATTTTTCTAAATTTGCTTCATATGACAAACAGCTTGCCGCCATCATTACTGTCTCTGATCTTGTCTGGCCGGAATAATCCGTGTTAATGTGGGGTGAAGCTCATGCATTACTGCCAACCAGACGTCATGTGGTCTTTCACAGCTCAAGAGATGCACATCAATCGCTCCTAGACATTCTGATGGCACACACACACACACACACACACACACACACACACACACACACACACACACACACACACACACACACACACACACACACACACACACACACACACACACACACACACACACACACACACACACAGCTTTGTGTCAGCTCTCTGCGTTTATCACAAATGATGGCAGTGAGTGAAAGCCACAAAGCAGAAAGCAGAACAGAAGAGACAATTTGTTTTAATCCAAAATGCTTTCCCAACAATTACTTGGAATAGCAAATGGTTAGAAAGACATTTTCTCACACATATCCTGTTCACGGTCACGGCTGAAGGCGAGCCTATCCACTTATGGACAAACAAGCATTTAAACGAGCACGCGTGTTTTAGACCGTGGAGGCAGGGAGCCGAAGTTTGAACTCCGAGCCTCCTTGATGTGAGGCAGCAGTGCTAGCCTCCTCTGACCATCAGTATTCTTATGTTGACCTGTGCAAGTATTATGTTGTCCACTCTGCATGCTGGAGTCTCCACACGAGCGAAGGTCCAAGAGTGCTTTAAGGATTCAATTATAGATACTGGGATCTCACTGAAAAGCACACTGACTGGTCACTCGCCAAGGTTTTTCCTCACTGTTGCTGACTGGGCTTAAAGCTCTTCTTTTTCCAACGCTCATCAGTTTTGGGCGATTTTCTATTTGTCAAGGTGTGGACTGTGGTGCGGTTTGTTTTCCCGTGGTGCAAAGCCACTGGACCGGACGTGGCGTGAAGGTAATGACATCTTTTAATATTAACTTGAAAATATTACAGAAACAAAGGGGAATAAACAAAAAGCGCTCTCAGCGGAGGTACAGAACTCGGCTATGAAAACAAAAACTAGCACAAAGGCAAAACTATGAACATAAAACAAAACTTGCAAACTATGACATTGATAAAGAAAACTTACTTGGAACAAGAAAAGAGCATGAAAAAGAGCAGCATGGATCATCAGCATGGATAACAAGGGTGTGTAAAGGGTGATGTCACCAGGCTGACTGCCTGGCAACTGCAGGCTTAAATGGAGGGGACGTGATTAACAACAGGTGCGTGAGTCCAAATGAATCAGGTGCGATACATGAAGTGAAGTGAATTATATTTATATAGCGCTTTTCTCTAGTGACTCAAAGCGCTTTACATAGTCAAACCCAATATCGAAGTTACATTTAAACCAGTGTGGGTGGCACTGGGAGCAGGTGGGTAAAGTGTCTTGCCCAAGGACACAACGGCAGTAACTAGGATGGCTCAAGCGGGAAGTGAACCTGATACCCTCAAGTTGCTGACACGGCCGCTCTACCAACCGAGCTATGCCGCCAGGTAAAAACTAATGGGTTGTCATGGACTTAATGCAGGGAGTGAAAAAAACAGGAACTGACAGAGTGCAAAACATACTTGCCAGCCTTGAGACCTCCGATTTCGGGAGATGGGGGTGGAGAGCTGGAGGTGTGGGGGGCGTGGTCCGGGGTGGGGCGGGGAGGAGTATATTTACAGCTAGATTCAACAAGTCAAGTATTCTTTTATATATATATATATATATATATATATATAAGAAATACTTGACTTTCAGTGAATTATATATATATATATATATATACATACATTTATTTTATCTAAAAAAAAATAAAGAAATATATATATATATATATATATATATATATATTAAATTAGATAGTACTTTATTTATTTATCTAATATTATATATATATATATATATATATATATATATATATATACACATACATATAAAAGAAATACTTTCAATTTCAGTGTTCATTTATTTCCACATTTACACACACAACACTCATCTACTCATTGTTGAGTTAAGGGTTGAATTGTCCATCCTTGTTTTTCTAACCATATGCATGTACAGTAGATAGCAGTATTGTCCTGTTTAATAGTGTCGCAACATTGCTGTTAACGGCAGACGAACTGCTTTACGGTAGACAAAAACAAACTGCTGTTGTTGTTTGTTGTTACCGCGCTGGGAGGAGGTTAATGAAACTGCCAAACAATAAACCCAGATAAGAAACCAAGAATTCGCCCTCAATCATTCTACAGTTATAACATCATTGGGCAGACATGGGAAAGCGGACGTGAAAACAGGCTGTCGACACGTCACTCAGGACCGCATGGAGCTGGAGGGGGCGTGGCCTCCAGCTCGGCCTGAATTTCGGGAGAAAATTTGTCCCGGGAGGTTTTCGGGAGAGGCGGTGAATTTCGGGAGTCTCCGGGAAAATCCGGGAGAGTTGGCAAATATGGTGCAAAAACCAAACAGAACATAAAAAAACTAAACATGATCACCAAGACATGACACTATTTTAAAAAAAATGCGTGCGGAGAAATTCTACACGTTTGCAGGTTGCAAAAAGTGTGGGCGTAAACAACAGAGACACATTAGAAGATGGTAAAAGACAAGAAGCGGAGAGAATTCCAAAATAAGAGCACTAGCAATGCTAAGAGCATGCAAATGTTATAGGGAGGGGGGCACACACATCATCACCCACACTTCTGAAGAGCTTATGGCGTAAATGTCATTTCCCTCAATTTTTGAACTCCTTTAAAATGCCAGCTGCAGCATGGCAGACAACTTTGGGATGTGCTTCTGTGTTCCGACTCAGCACGCCACTGTCAAAGGTCAGCCTCAGCTTTTTCCCTCCTTGGACACAAACATGCAAAATCCCCCATGCTTGCAAATGTGTGTCTTAAATATCAGACTTTTTTTCCAATCCAAGCCTCATTTCGGAAAACTTCCAAGAAATCTTATCTAATTGTTGATCGAATCCGCCCCTGAGTGGCATAACGTTAGTATGCAACTATGGTGCGTGTTGGCTTGCAGAATAATGTCCACCCCGCTGATGCTGTCTATGCAGCCCGGGGCTCCAAAACAGTGTCAGAGAACAGAAACAGAGATAGAGATTTCTGGGTTATTTGGGTTCCTTATCTGACTGCTTAAGTGTCACCTGCGACATTGCTGTCAAAACAGCCTGCAGGCAGCGCCGCCGAGCTTTGACTTCACAGGCATGAGCAGAGGAGCGTGCACATCAAGTTGGTTAAGAGGTGTTCGCACATTGCCGCTTTGGACGGCGGCTCGGCAATTCCCTGCATTCCGCCAAAGACCATGTTTACGATGTTTACGAACCCTGGTTATCTGTCACTCATCCGCCAAGAACCCTGAGATACACCAAACAAGTACATGTATACATTTGCAATAATTGCGAATTAACTATGGCCAAAACCTCCGAGGTTTCTCATTTTGCCGATTGGGTTAAGTTTTTTCTGGCCCTGAAGTGGGATCTGAGCCGAGGATGTCGCTGTGGCTTGTGCAGCCCTTTGAGACATTTGTGATTAAGGGCTATATATGTCAACTTTGATTGATTGATTGAACAGTTGAACGACACTGTGGAGAGGTGGAGCCGACGGTCCGCCCAGAGAGGAAGGGCACGCCCAAGATGGCGGCGAGGAGGCGGGGATGGCGAGCGAGCGGCGAGGCAGGGAGTGCCGGGAGCGACGCCACAAACGAGATTAGGTGTGTGGATCGTGCACCTGTACACGATTAACGTATCTCCTCTCGCTGTATGAAAGGGGAAAAGGAGGAGAGAACGACGGAGACGGAGCGCAAGAAGCGGACTGAAGTACGTGCTGCTGAAAAGCAGACGGCGGTGTGAGCGGCAGAGGGAGACGGGAGACGCAGCCGAAGAGCGACCCGACCGCAGACAAGCTTGTGTTGAAAAATAAAGCAAGTCAAACCTGCTCAAAGTCATGTCCTTCCTGGCGGTATAGCTCGGTTAGTAGAGCGGCCGTGCCAGCAACTTGAGGGTTGCAGGTTCGATCCCCACTTCCGCCTTCCTAGTCGATGCCGTTGTGTCCTTGGGCAAGACACTTTAACCATCTGCTCCCAGTGCCACCCATACTGGTTTAATTGTAACTTAGATATTGGGTTTCACTATGTAAAGCGCTTTGAGTCACTTGAGGAAAAAGCGCTATATAAATATAATTCACTTCACTTCACTTCCTTGGTGGTCCATGGAACCCGCAAGACGACGGCACGAGTCTGTCACAGACACATTGACCAAAAAAATTCCATCCGTCCGTCCGTCCGTCCATCCATCCATCCATCCAACCTCTTCCGCTTATCCGAGGTCGGGTCCCGGGGGCAACAGCCTAAGCAGGGAAGCCCAGACTTCCCTCTCCCCAGCCACTTCGTCTAGCTCTTCCTGGGGGATCCCGAGGCATTCCCAGGCCAGCCGGGAGACATAGTCTTCCCAATGTGTCCTGGGTCTTCCCCGTGGCCTTTCGACGTGCCCTAAACACCTCCCTAGGGAGGCGTTCGGGTGGCATCCTGACCAGATGCCCGAACCACCTCATCTGGCTCCTCTCCATGTGGAGGAGCAGCGGCTTTACTTTGAGTTCCTCCCGGATGGCAGAGCTTCTCACCCTATCTCTAAGGGAGAGACCCCCCAAACGGCGGAGGAAACTCATTTGGGCCGCTTGTACCCGTGATCTTATCCTTTCGGTCATGACCCAAAGCTCATGACCATAGGTGAGGATGGGAACATAGATCGACTGGTAAATTGAGAGCTTTGCCTTCCGGCTCAGCTCCTTCTTCACCACAACGGATCGGTACAACGTCCGCATTACTGAAGACGCCGCACCGATCCGCCTGTCGATCTCACCATCCACTCTTCCCCCACTCGTGAACAAGACTCCTAGGTACTTGAACTCCTCCACTTGGGGCAGGGTCTCCTCCCCAACCCGGAGATGGCATTCCACCCTTTTCAGGGCGAGAACCATGGACTCGGACTTGGAGTTTCTGATTCTCAAAGTAAAAACATTCTCACAGGCTAATTTTCATGTCCAATTTCGATGAATTTGAGGCAGCAGTTGTGCACGGGACGGACTGTAATTCTCTCTCATACACAACATTTAACTGAAGCCAGCTAGCTAACGCTATCAGCGCACCAGACCCACTCACCTTGCTGGATAAATTACACTACAGAAGCTGTTAACTGACAAACACTAAGCACGTCTTTTTAAAAATGTGTTTTTGAAAATGTTCAAAGCAATTCAGAATCGTAATAAATAAAAATTGTGCTTATGACGTGAATCATTTTTTTCTGGCATGCCTAAACATACAGGGTGCAAAATCCAGGTTTCCAAGACGAACAGTCAGTGTGTGTGCGTGTGCGCTTGTGGGGTTTGAAACCTTTGGACGGCATGGGTGAGACTTTTGACAGGTGAGTGAATTGTTTCCACTGAAGCCCTCAACAACACTATGTTTCACTGGCTGACAGTAGGATTCAAGCCCACAGCTGCCATTAGTCACTGTTCACTTAACTACAGTTGCTGTAAAGCTCCAATGATCCGAGACATATAAATAACCACACCGCAAAGCAAGCGAGAAGGAGGAAAAGAGAACCTTGCAGTGTTTTGTTGAACTACGTCTCTGAAGGCTGCCTCACCGCATGTCTGTCTTCTACTCTGACAGAGTCAGCTCCTTTTCTCTTATGCTAATTTAATCTGTCAATGACATGACATACTGATATGGGACTACTAAGGGTTGAATTGTTCGTCCTTGTTCTTCCAACCATATGCATGTACAGTAGATGGCAGTATTGTCCTGTTTAAGAGTGTCACAACATTGCTGTTCACGGCAGACAAACTGCTTTACAGTAGACGAAAAAGCTTTGATTAATAAATGTGTAGAAAAAAACAGAGACTGGAATTGTATGAAAAAGTGGGAATTGGATGTCTTATGTACAGTAAATGATCTTTTATAGAGACATCCTTTATTCTACCACGTAGTGCTACTTCTAAAACCAATTGTATTTAATTTTGATTAATATTTTGTTTTTGAATACAGCTCATTTTAATGGGAGGAAATGTGACTGATTAGCTTTGTCACACACACTTTGTTGATGCACGGGCATTTGTTTACACAATAGAAACTTGACAGCTCAGCTAATTTTCTCACTTCGTTACTTTTTCACCAAATGTGAAGCAGCATGAAAAAAAAGACCAAATAAATAAATAGACACGTAAGATGAAATATTAGTTTTTGAGATGGCACCCAATAGTTTTGAAAATGTTAATTAAACAAAGGCAATTTCCGAGGAAAAGGATGCTGATGAGAATAAAAGCAACATATTGTGATCCAAAATAATTATGTACTGTAAGTACAGTATCTGAACAATACAATTCTGTTCAGTTCAGTTTATTTCGAACATGCATACCATACGATGTAATGCATCACACAATTCCACCCCTTTTTATACCATAGCCATTGCATCCAATTTCCTTGATCTCTGTTACAGATTTGATTGATTGATTCTTTTATTAGTAGATTGCACAGTACAGTACATATTCCGTACAATTGACCACTAAATGGTAACACCATTTAGTGGTCGTATTGGGGTCCATGTTAATCAATTCATGGTAAAAACAGAACGGTGAACAAATAAATAGAAAATAAATAATATACCATGGTAAGCAAATAAATATTAAATACATAAATATTTTTGGTCTCAATAAAAAAATGGGGAAAAAAAAGGGTTCAAGATGTTCATCATAATTATTGTTCTGTGTACTTTGTGAAAATTTGTAGTTTGAACAATCTCTTAAACTGAATCATATTGGTGCTTTGTTTGATTTATTTGGTTAATCCATTCCATTATTTAATCCCACATACTGATATGCTAAAGTGAGGTGGCGACTTGTCCAGGGTGTAAGTGCCTTCCGCCCGTATGCGGCTGAGATAGGCTCCAGCACTCCCCACGACCCCAAAAGGAACAAGCAGTAGAGAATGGATGGATGGATGTCCTAAAGGTCTTAAGTGTTGTACAAGCATACAAATGCCATCCATCCATTTTTTACCGCTTATTACCTTTTGGGGTCGCTGGCGCCTATCTCAGCTACAATCGGGCGGAAGGCGGGGTACACCCTGGACAAGTCGCCACCTCATCGCAGAGCATACAAATGTTTTAAATTAAATGTTATTCTAAGGTTATATTTCTTCTATTTGGTTGAGAAGAATTGTTGTACATTCTCAGGTAGCAGGTTATAGTTTGCTTTGCACATCATTTTAGCTGTTTGTAAATACACCGAATCATTGAATTTCAATAATTGTGATTTAATAAATAAAGGTTTTGTATGTTCCCTAAATCCAACATTATGTATTAGTCTAATTGATCTTTTTGTAACACAGTCAATGAAGTGCACATTAAACCCATATTTATGCACAATAACTCAGATGTTGTAACACTAGCGAACAGTAAAGAATATGAAGTGATTTTTGGTGTACAACATGTTTTGCTTTATTCAGTATTGATGTGTATACTTTATATTGTATATTTTTTTTACATTCGATTTCCAATTCATTTTATCATGTATTGGTACACCAAAAAGTGTGTTTTCTTTTACCCATTCAATATTTACTCCATTTATTTGTATTTGTGTTTGTGTTTGACTTTCTCTTCTACTGTTACCAAATAGCAATATTTTTGTTTTACTGAGATACAAAGATAGTCTGTTGTTGTATGGCTAATGGCCATCATCTAGGACAGTTTTTTTCAACCACTGTGCCGCGGTGTGCCATGAGATACAGTCTGATGTGCCGTGGGAGATTATCTAGTTTCACCTATTTGGGTTTAAAGTATTTTTTGCAAAGCAGTAATTATAGTCTGCAAATGATGTGTTGTTGTTGAGTGTCGTGCTGTCGAGAGCTCGGCAGTGACCGTGTAATACTCTTCCATATCAGTAGGTGGCAGCCGGTAGTTAATTGCTTTGTAGGTGTCGGGAAGAGCGGGAGGCAGTGTGCAGGTAAAAAGCTGTTTAATGCTTAAACCAAAAATAAACAAAATACGAGTGCCCCTTAAGAAAAGACATTGAAGCTTAGATAAGGCTATGCAGAACAAAACTAAAACTGAACTGGCTACGAAGTAAACCAAAACAGAATGCTGGACGACAGCAAAGACTTACTGCGGGGCAAAGGCGGCGTCCACAATGTACATCCCAACATGACATGACAATCCACAATGTCCCCACAAAGAAGGATAAATACGACTGAAATATTCTTGATTGCTAAAACTAAGTAGATGCGGGAAATATCGCTCAAAGGAAGACATGAAACTGCTCCAGGAAAATACCAAAAAATGAGAAAAAGGCTGCAAAATAGGAGCCAAGACAAGAACTAAAAGACTACACACAGGAAAACTCCAAATAAGTCAGGGCGTGATGTGACAGGTGGTGACAGTACACCTACTTTGAGACAAGACCTATATTGCTTGGTTATGGTTTTGTAGCTGAAATGGGCACCAGCGCCCCCTGTGACCCCAAAAGGGAATAGGCAGTAGAAAATGGATGGATGGATGGTTTAAAGGCCTACTGAAATGAGATTTTCTTATTTAAACGGGGATAGCAGGTCCATTCTATGTGTCATACTTCATCATTTCGCCATATTGCCATATTTTTGCTGAAAGGATTTAGTAGAGAACATCCACGATAAAGTTCGCAACTGTCTGTGTTAAGAGAAAAAGCCCTGCCTCTACCGGAAGTCGTAGACGATGACGTCACATGTTTGATGCCTCCTCACATATTCACATTGTTTTTAATGGGAGCCTCCAACAATAAGTGCTATTCGGACCGAGAAAACAACAATTTCCCCATTAATTTGAGCGAGGATGAAAGATTCGTGTTTGAGGATATTGATAGCGACGGACAAAAAAAAAACAAAAAAAAAACACGATTGCATTGGGACGGATTCCGATGTTTTTAGACACATTTACTAGGATAATTCTGGGAAATCCCTTATCTTTCTATTGTGTTGCTAGTGTTTTAGTGAGTTTAATAGTACCTGATAGTCGGAAGGGTGTGTCCATGGGTGTGTTGACGCCCAGTGTCTGAGGGGAGTCGACGGCAGCTTTATGGACGACACAAGCTCAGCTTTTCTCCGGTAAGAAGCGACTTTTTAATCACAATTTTCTCCCCGAAACCTGCCGGTTGACATTTGGTCAGGATCCATGTTCGCTTGACCGCGCTCTGATCCATAGTAAATTTTCACCTCTGTGAATTTTAAACAAGGAATCACCGTGTGTTTGTGTGGCTAAAGGCTAAAGCTTCCCAACACCATCTTTCTACTTTGACTTCTCCAATATTAATTGAACAAATTGCAAAAGATTCAGCAACACAGATGTCCAAAATACTGTGTAATTATGCCGTTAAAGCAGATGACTTTTAGCTGTGTGTGTGTGCAGCGCTCATACTTCCTAAAAACGCGTGACGTCTTGTGTACACGTCATCATTACACGACGTTTTCAAGACGAAAATCCCGGGAAATTTAAAATTGCAATTTAGTAAACTAAAGCGGCCGTATTGGCATGTGTTGCAATGTTAATATTTCATCATTGATATATAAACTATCAGACTGCGTGGTGGCTAGTAGTGGGTCTCAGTAGACCTTTAAAGTCCGATCCAACAATTGCGACAACGACGTTTTACCTTCAACTGAGATCTGTTTTTTAATGGTTTCTGCTGGTGGTGTGCCTCTGGATTTTTTCACCGCAGAAAATGTGCCTTGGCTCAAAAAAGGTTGAAAAACACAGATCTAGGAAAGGTGAAACAATATCATTTTAAATGCAAATTCTACCGGTGGACTTTTTGAAGTTGAGTTTTCTTCAAATATCACAACATTTCATATCAGTTTTCTTTGCTACTCTTAGCCTCCTCTCAAATGAAATATGTACATGTTTATACATCTACTGTATATATACTGTATATTGTAGGAACATGTCATTACCTGTCAGTATTGTCCGGCATACCGCCTTCCTATTAATGCCCTCAAAGCTGCATGGTTTCTGTAGTTGACCTCCCTTCTGCATACGCAGCACTGCGTTCATCAAGCTTCAAAGATGTATGTAAGTGCACATATTGTACACCAACTTGACTTATCTCAAATGTACACTTGTAAAATGTAACTAAAATCATTCGATGCTGGAGATTACTGTGTTATAATCAGCCGCTAATGACCAAGCTGAATGTGGGCATGCCCTTTGAAATGCCAGTCTGTCCATGACATTATCACAGAATGATGTTGACTTTTCTCCAAACTCTTAAGATGCAAACAGGAGCGTGGAAAAAAATCAAAGGCTCAGACAAATAAATGATTTGCAGCCAAACAAGCCAATGTGTGTCACACAACACACTCAAAAGAATGTGCAAAAGTTGAATCGAGGCAACTGGACTTCTTGCTTGTTAAAGACGTTTGACCTTTTCTCGGTTGAGAAGCTCTGTTCTCCGGGCGGAGTTCAGAGTAGAGCTGCTTCTCCTTCAAATTGAGGGAAGCAATCTTGCCCTGATGGACACCTCCTTTGGGAAGTGTTGCAGGAATGCCCAATCAGAAGGAGTAGACCTACGTTCCGAGAGACTGGAGGATATGCGGATGAAACGGGACAGACAAGCTTCACAGGGTCTTGGCTGAATGAGCAGGTATCGGACACTTCTCAGACGCATCCTTGCTGATCCATGTAGACTGGACACTGGCCGAGAGTTAGTGGACGGCCGAGGGTGGAGTCGGGTCTCTTGGTTGCTTTGTTGGGTCTGCTCCTGTCTCTGGCCATGCTCTCGCACACTCCAGCCGCATACTTGCCAACCCTCCCGATTTCTTCGGGAGACTCACAAATTTCATTGCCCCTCCGAAAATCTCCGGGGACAACCATTCTCCCGGATTTCTCCCAAATTCCACCCGGACAACAATATTAGGGGCGTGCCTTAGAGGCACTGCCTTTAGCGTCCTCTCTCACCTGTCGTCACATCCGCTTTTCCTCCGTATAAACAGCATGTCGGCCCAATTACGAATACATGTGGCTTTTACAGACACTCAAAAGTGAAAGCAAGGCATACTTGATCAACAACCATACAGGTCACACTGAGGGTGGCCGTATAAACAACTTTAACACTGTTACAAATATGTGCCACACTGTGAACTCACACCCACAAAATAGAATGGCAAACACATTTCGGGAGAACATCCGCACCATACCACAACATGAACACAACAGAACAAATACCCAGAACCCCTTGCAACTAACTCTTCCGGGACGCTACAATGTACACCCACGCTACCACCAAACCCCCTCCCCGTCTCCTGAATTTGGAGGTCTCAAGGTTGGCAAGTATGCCCAGCAGACGATAGCGTGGAACACGGCAGAGGCCACCGCAGTGTATATGGGTGTTGAAATGATGTTTTTGTTTGGTTGCTTGTCTATGCATGGTGCAATCGTGTGTGCGCAATATATATTATTGGTTAATTCTTCTTTGGATTTTTGTTGTTTTACTTTTGTAGCTGTATGTAGAAATGACACTAATGGAGTGGTAGGTGGTTGCATCAGCTCTGCTCTTTTAATGTCCTTTGTGTTCTTTGATGTTTTCCTCTTACACACATGTTTATGTATGCTATGGCTGTGAGTTTTTTCTCTCCTTGGTCTCAGTCTGGACTCCCTCTCTAGCGTTTACCTGTTTCTCACCTTTTTTGTAAGGTGCGCCGGAAGTTTATTCCCTCGGGGATTAATAGAGTACTTCTGATTGTGATTCCGAAGACACTGAAGGGTTATGCCTGGGTAGACCTCTGTGTCCCCTGGTGGAACTGACTGGCGGTTCCAGGCTGATCTTCTCTACTTAGACTACTACAATCCGCAATCCGAACCAGCAAAAAAATGTATGGAATGGTTTTCACTTTTCATCCTAGAAGGCTTTATCAGTTCTACATTTGAAGTGAAGAGTCTCCCCATGCAGTTGCCAGGCATAGCTGGTGATAGCGCAAGTTTCGTTCAAGCCTCGATTCGACCTCCGTGGATCACCATGGACAGGATAGTAGAGAAATAATGCATTTGGTAACCAACACACATGTACTTGCTGTGTAAAAAAGCTGCAATATGCTCTTCAATGCACGCCCACGAAGAAGAACATCAAAGAAAATGTTGCCTAATTATGCTCGGAACGACTTATTCGGTAGCTTTGAAGCACTTCCCCTAAAGCGTGTGATACTTAGGAGCATTCAAATTGAGCCTAAGTCAACTTCCACCATGACCTACAGCCCTGAAACCATATCTTTTCAACCGTTTTATCTCTGGTAGATGAAATGTGGTCACATGTCAGAAGAATTATGAATCACTTTATACTTTGGGTGGTATTAACGGATGGGAGTGGAGGTAAATCTCAGGGGGTTAGACAGCAAACATCCAAGCAATGTCATCTGCCACCACTCTACTAGAGCACTTTGTTTTACAACAACAACAAAAAATGCCACAAATATGCAAAACACATACACATTGACAGTTATGCCACTTCATAACAAATTGATCAAAAAGTGTAAACAATGTGAATGTTGCCTGTTTATCGGTGTTGGCCCTGCGATACGCTCCAGCTCCTCCCGCAACCCCAAAAGGGACAAGCGGTAGAAAATGGATGGGGATTGGTAAACAATGCTCATAAATACAAACCAGTTTCAGAGTAGGGTTTTACGGTATACCGGTATTAATTAGTATATTACCGCGATACGAATGACTGGTACTATACCTCCTCTGAAAAGTACTGGTCCTGAACCCCGCCCCCGACCCCGCTCGCCCTCGTCTCCATCACGTCGAGTCATTGCTTGTTTACGAGCGGAGAAGCATGTTTGGCGGCACACAATCACTTATACTTACAAGCAGACAGTGTGCGGACAGAAAAAGGAGAACGGACGCACTTTGGCTTAAAAGCTAACGAGAAAGGTGAAGTTATACCATCCATTCATCCATTTTCTACCGCTTATTCCCTTTGGGGTCGCGGAGGGTGCTGGCGCCTATCTCAGCTACAATCGGGCGGAAGGCAGTGTACACCCTGGACAAGTCGCCAATCCATATCGCAGGGCCAACACAGATAGACAGACAACATTCACACTCACATTCACAAACTAGAGCCAATTTAGTGTTGCCAATCAACCTATCACCAGGTGCATGTCTTTGGAGGTGGGAGGGGCCTATCCCCAGGTGCATGTCTTTGGAAGTGGGAGGAAGCCAGAGTACCCAGAGGGAACCCACGCATTCACGGGGAGAACATGCAAACTCCACACAGAAAGATCCCGAGTCCGGGATTGAACCCCAGACTACTCAGGACCTTCGTATTGTGAGGCAGACGCACTAACCCCTCTGCCACCGGAAGGCCGTGAAGTTATAGACAAAAAGCAATAATTTAGTCTTATTGAGATTCAAAGATAGCCTGTTTTTGTCAAACCATCTTTTTAATTTGTACATTTCTTCTGTTATTATTTGAATTTGCTCATGTGTGTTCTCTCCTGAACAAAATGCAGTTCTGTCATCTGCAAATAACACTAACTTTAAGTCCTTTGTAACTTTACAAATGTCATTTGAACAATTTTGGTCCAAGTATTGATCCCTGAGGTACACCACAAAATATTTTCAGCTCTGTAGGGGTGTGTTCGCCTTAGGGCTGGGCTATATGGGCTTTTTATAACATCTCGATATTTTTAGGCCATGTCACTATACACAATACATATCTTGTAATTTTGCCTTTGCTAATTTTAAACTTTCATGCAGAGGGGGAAATCACAACTAAATCAATTTACCAAAAGTGTATTTATTAAACAGTTATTAAGCAGAGGCACAAACATTCATGTCATATCAAAACTGAAAGTGCAAGATTGTCATTTTAAAACAAGCTATGAGTGCACTTTTGTGCATGATGTCATTGAGATGACATATCGAAACAACACTAAACTAAAGTGCACTTTTTGTACAGAACACCACTACAATAGTTTAAAACTAATGAAGTGCACTTTTGTGCATGATGTCACACAAGATATTTCAATAACTGTCAAAAAATTGAGCTGCATAAAAGGAAATCAAATAGTGTATGTCCTTCACTATGTGGTAGGTTCCTGCGGACATTATCTCCTTCTGTTGTTGACTATTTTTTAATACGATGTTGATGTGGAAATGGTTGCCTCTGAATTTTTTTTTGGTGTGGCACCGAACGGAGATGTTGACATGCGGAGTAAACACTCTTCATTCTCTAGCAGGTGACTTTTCAAATGATGCTACATATTAGCAGTAATGCTACATTTTGTAGCAACGCTTTTGCCCCACACTTGACAAATTACGGTTGTCTGTTCGACATATTCCCACTTGAAGCCAAACCACCGCCAGCTGGTGGACCTCCTGCTGTTTTTCTTGGGAATTAATTCTTCCTTCATTTGTTACCAGAATCGCACCTTCTTTTTCTCGTATTACCACTCGCACCACAGCTAACGTTACCACCCGTTAGCCATTTGTTCTACATAATTTAACAAAACAAAAGTTTCCACTCATGTGTTATTAAGTGAAAAATTCAAGTATGCTTTTAAAGTAATTCCAACTAAAACATGTGATTTATAATAATGTAATGATGAAAACATTACAAGTAATCTGACTATATAACATTAACACACTTTAACCTACCTTAAATATATCAGTAGTATTGTAGAGTCGCTGGCAGTTCTTTTTATTTCCCCTGTTTGTCTTTTAATTGAATTTTGGGTTCTGTGTTTTTATTTGGGTTTTTCCTTCCTTGATTAGTTGCAGCTGTGTCCAGATGTGTCACATCAGGCTGGGACTGGCTGATTGGCTGCAAAGGCCAGCTTGATTACGCTTGTCCCTTCTCCTTCCTGCTGACACCAGCACTCTCTTTGTTGTTGGAAACCTTGCTGTTAATCCATTTTGCTTTTGTCATTGAGCAAACATTTCCTGCAATTTGCTGTTTTTTGGATATGAAATAAATATTTTGTTTTCATATTGTACAACCCCGTTTCCATATGTGTTGGGAAATTGTGTTAGATGTAAATATAAACAGAATACAATGATTTGCAAATCCTTTTCAAGCCATATTCAGTTGAATATGCTACAAAGACAACATATTTGATGTTCAAACTCAAACGGAGATCAAACGGACACACCCCTCCGACTATCAGGTACTATTTAACTCACTAAAACACTAGGAACACAATAGAAAGAAAAGGGATTTCCCAGAATTAGCTTAGTAAATGTGTCCAAAAACATCTGAATCGCTCCCAAAGCAATCGCCTTTTCTTTTTTATAACTTTATTTATTCATTTTTTGATTTTTCTTCTAGTCCTTCACTATCAATATCCTCATCCACAAATCTTTCATCCTCGCTCAAATTAATGGGGAAATTGACGCTTTCTCGGTCCGAATAGCTCTTGCTGCTGGAGGCTCCCGTTAAAAACAATGTGAGGACGTGAGGAGCCCTCACACCGGTGACATCATCGTCTGCTACTTCCGGTACAGGCAAAGGCTTTTTTATTAGCGACCAAAAGTTGCGAACTTTATCGTGGATGTTCTCTACTAAATCCTTTCAACAAAAATATGGAAATATGGCGAAATGATGAAGTATGACACATAGAATGGAGCTGCTATCCCCGTTTAAATAAGAAAATATCATTTCAGTAGGCCTTTAAAAGCAAGCTGAAGTGCTTCTAACCATTTCATGGTGTTTCAAGATTGCCACATTTTAAAAAGAAATCTTCCTCATCACAGGCCAATATTATTCTGCCGCTTAGGACATTTGGGGTCGCTGGTGACGGTGCCACACAAAAGTTAATATTGTGTTGCTTTAAAATGATGCAAAGTGCTCTATGAGAAATGTAGAAGTGAGAATGTCACAGGTACTTACTGCACGGACTTGGAGGACTGAGACCTGAACTTGCTGAACTCGCCTGGAGCGGTCCACTCTGTACCCAGCTGCAAGACACAATCCAGGACACAGGAATCAGACAGGCGGTCAACACAGAGGCAGCAGAGCACGGAATATGACTAATAGAAGCAATATAGAGGGTAGAGTATGACTCAATGGATACGGGACAATCCAGTTGAAGTGTGCGGACCACCAACAACTCGGTTCTCTCTGAGAAACACACTTTCAATCACCATCTGTATTCGGTCTATAGGGACGACATTTTTGAAAACGGATGAATGATTCTGGAAAGTGAAATCATTCTTTCTTTCAATGTTGTGATGTACAAACCCCGTTTCCATATGAGTTAGGGAATTGTGTTAAATGTAAATATAAACGGAATACAATGATTTGCAAAGCATTTTCTAACCCATATTCAGTTGAATATGCTACAAAGACAACATATTTCATGTTCAAACTGATAAACATTTTTTTGTTGTTGCAAATAATCATTAGCTTTAGAATTTGATGCCAGCAACACGTGACAAAGAAGTTGGAAAAGGTGGCAATAAATACTGATATAGTTGAGGAATGCTCATCAAACACTTATATGTAACATCCCACAGGTGTGCAGGCTAATTGGGAACAGGTGGGTGCCATGATTGGCTATAAAAACGGCTTTCAAAAAATGCTCAGTCTTTCACAAGAAAGGATGGGGCGAGGTACACCCCTTTGTCCACAACTGTGTGAGCAAATAGTCAAACAGTTTAAGAACAACCTTTCTCAAAGTGCAATTGCAAGACATTTAGGGATTTCAACATCTACGCTCCATAATATCATCAAAAGGTTCAGAGGATCTGGAGAAATCACTCCATGTAAGCGGCATGGCCAAAAAACCAACATTGAATGACCATGACCTTCGATCCCTCAGACAGCACTGTATCAAAAAACCAACATCAATCTCTAAAGGATATCACCACATGGGCTCAGGAACACTTCAGAAAACCACTGTCACTAAATACAGTTGGTCGCTTCATCTGTAAGTGTAAGTTAAAACTCTACGATGCAAAGCGAAAGCCATTTATCAACAACATCCAGAAACGCCGCCGGCTTCTCTGGGCCCGAGATCATCTAAAATGGACTGATGCAAAGTGGAAAAGTGTTCTGTTGTCTGACGAGTCCAAATTTCAAATTTTTGGGGAAATATTCGATATTGTGTCATCCGGACCAAAGGGGAAGCGAACCATCCAGACTGTTATCGATGCAAAGATCCAAAAGCCAGCATGTGTGATGGTATGGGGGTGTATTAGTGCCCAAGGCATGGGTAACTTACACATGTGTGAAGGCACCATTAATGCTGAAAGGTACATACAGGTTTTGGAACAACATATGCTATCATCTAAGCGCCGTCTTTTTCATGGACGCCCCTGCTTATTTTAGCAAAACAATGTCAAGCCACATTCAGCACGTATTACAACAGCGTGGCTTTGTAAAAAAAAAAAGTGCGGGTACTTTCCTGGCCCGCCTGCAGTCCAGACCTGTCTCCCATCCAAAATGTGTGGCGCATTATGAAGCATAAAATATGGCAGTGGAGACCCCGGACTGTTGAAGGACTGAAGCTCAACATAAAACAAGAATGGGAAAGAATTCCACTTTCAAAGCTTCAAGAATTAGTTTCCTAAAATCCCCCAAAATTATTGAGTGTTGTTAAAAGAAAAGGTGATGTAACAGTGGTGAACATGCCCTTTCCCAACTACTTCGGCATTTGTTGCAGCCATGAAATTCTAAGTTATTTATTTTTTGCAAAAAAAAAAAAAAAAAAGGTTATGAGCTTGAACATCAAATATCTTGTCTTTGTAGTGCATTCAACTGAATATGGGTTGAAAAGGATTTTAAAATCATTGTATTCCGTTTATATTTACACGCAACACAATTTCCCAACCCATATGGAAACGGGGTTTGTAAAACCAGCCTCCTATACTGACATTCTGACTCAAGTACAACAAAATTTCGTTGTACTTGTGCAATGACAATAAAGATACATCATATCCCATCCTATATAGACTCTAATGTCCAAACTGGTACATCTTCAGCATATAAATGTCGCATATTAAAATACATCAAAAACTTCTTAGTGCTCCTTAGTGTCAGAACTTCCCACATCTTCATATTGGTGCAGTTATTCATAACCTACATCCTCTCCAACTGTTTTCTTTGTTCTAGTCTATGCTTGTCTCTTGGCAATATGTGGTTTATTGTGCAAAGGCAAATTGACTCGAGTATGCACTGGCAAACTTTACCTCTCCAAGGCTGCTGTTAAGTTTTCATGATGTTTTGATGCGCTCACTGGCGGAAGTGACAACTGCAGAAAGTAGAGCATCAGTAGCTCTTCTGAGGTTTTTTTCTGCTTTGGAGGAATCATCATTAAAACGTGCGTGACTGCAACACACTATTGGTTTCTGGCAAGATGCGGCACATCTTCAGTGTACGGCGAAGAACATTAATAAGTGAGAAAACTAGAAATTCAGCAGAAGTCGATAGAGTTGGAGAAAAGTCAGGACCAAAAAGTCTTGTAGTGAATACAAATGGGTGAGTCTCCAGGTACAGTGTCGTCTATGTGTGAACTGTGAAAGATCCATCAACAGAGACCGCGGTTAAACAACTATTGCCGTAATTTCCCACACTTTGAACTCTGCGCTTTATGCAAAGTTACGGGTAATTTATGGATTTTCCCAGGTACACAAGCTTCACATGCAGCCAACAAATTAAGCCTTGTCACATCAGCTCAATGAATTTGCACAATTGGACAGAGTGGACTAATCCAATTTCCCACATTAAATCAAACACACTCAGGCAGCCATTTAGCACGTTATGGGTTCACCCTCATCATGGAGAAGAAAAAATGTACACGTCACAACCCCTAACTCGGAAACGATCGACCCAGGCCCTCGAAAACGGAAAGAGCAGCAACAGTGACTACATTTCCATGTGTCTATTCAGCTCTCTAATGCGACTATTGGTCATACGCTGGGCGCTTATTTCCTTTTAGCGCTGATAAATGTTGTGCTTCTCCATCTGACTTATGACGTCACACCAAAAAAAGGCATCTTTGTAGCTATTTCCAAGTTAATAGCCCAGTTCTTGTTGTACTCGATGTCCGATGTAATATTGCCACAGATGACAAATATTACACATTTAATCATCATGCTGATGTTAAATAGCAGACAGAATCCAAAAAGGGATCTTACATTGAGCAACAAACATGACACTACTACCAAGAAGGTCTCGGAATTACTCGATTAAATGCAGGTCCAAAGCAAAGACTTATGGGAGAGAGTTGTTGTGAAGAATTTTGGGAGGCAGAATGGAAAGAAAACTTTCAAATGTCTCAAAGTTCAATCAATAAGCTTTTTGGATCGATGGAAAAAGTTTGAAGTCCGAAGGAAAAGACTGTTTGTTTTTTCCCCGATACCGCTTCAAATGAGGGTTGCTATTGTTCTGGACAACCTTACCAGTTGTCCTGAAGACAGAGTTATTGCTAGTCAGTTTAGAGTTCACAAATGCAGCATGAAAATATTTGTGTACGCTTTCTTCTTTGCAGAGTATACCTGCTTGTCTTCCATCACACCCGTATTTGTTTGAGTCCAAATGAAGCCAGGATTCTCCCTTTCCCTCGCTACCTTTTTAAATACATCTCAGTTTTTTTTTTCCCGTCGATGCAATTCTTTCCCATTCTTGTTTTATGTAGAGCTTCAGTCCTTCAACAGTCCGGGGTCTCCACTGTCGTATTTATGCTTCATAATGCGCCACACATTTTCCATGGGAGACAGGTCTGGACTGCAGGTGGGCCAGGAAATTACCCGCACTCTTTTTTTTTTTTTTTTAATGAAGCCACGCTGTTGTAACACGTGCTGAATGTGGCTTGGCATTGTCTTGCTGAAATAAACAGGGGCGTCCATGAAAAAGACGGCGCTTAGATGGCAGCATATGTTGTTCCAAAACCTGTATGTACCTTTCAGCATTAATGGTGCCTTCACAGATGTGTAAGTTACCCATGCCTTGGGCACTAATGCACCCCCATACCATCACACATGTGTAAGTTACCCATGCCTTGGGCACTAATACACCCCCATACCATCACACATGCTGGCTTTTACACTTTGCGTCGATAACAGTCTGGATGGTTCGCTTTCCCTTTTGGTCCGGATGATACAATGTCGAACATTTCCAAAAACAATTTGAAATGTGGGCTCGTCAGACCACTTAACACTTTTCCACTTTGCATCAGTCCATCTTTGATGATCTCGGGCCCAGAGAAGCCGGCGGCGTTTCTGGATGTTGTTGATAAATGGCTATCGCTTTGCATAGTAGAGCTTTAACTTACACTTACAGATGTAGCGACGAACTGTATTTAGTGACAGTGGTTTTCTGAAGTGTTCCTGAGCCTATGTGGTGATATCCTCTAGAGATTGATGACGGTCTTTGGTACAGTGCCGTCTGAGTGATCGAAGGTCACGGTCATTCAATGTTGGTTGCTGGCCATGCCGCTTACGTTCTATTTCGTTCTAATAAAAACTGGACAAATACTAAGCACTGCTATATCAACATCAATGGGCAGGAAATACAGATAGTATACTCCACAAAATTCCTGGGGGTCATCATTGACGAATACCTCATTTTCAAATGTCACATTAGCCATCTGTTAAACAAATGATCCAAATATGTTGGCCTGTTCTTTCACCTTCGTCATTATCTTCCTCTTTATGCTCTACTTACCTTGTATAAAACTCTCTTTGAACCACATCTAAACTACTGGAATATCATCTGCTGTAACACCTTCTCTACCTACTTTCACAAATTAGAATCCATGCAAAAGAAAATCATAAGGGCCCTGTCATGGTCCAAGTTTAATGCCTCCACTCGTCATTTATTTCATAAATATCAACTCTTAAGACTGACAGTTAAATATTTATCAAAATGCTTGTTTAACCCAGCAAGTCCTTTATAGGCTGAATCTTGGGCTCTGTAGTTTGGTTCCTATCTCCCATCCCCAGCATGCCCATTACACTCCTAACTTAGATCTGATATCAGGTAAACATCGTTTACTGGCTTGTACCGCTCACAGTGTCTTATGAAGGGGACCAAAGATTTGGAACCAGCTTAATGAGAGCCTCAAGATGTTGTATCCATTCTCCACCTTAAAACCAAACTGAAAACTTACCTATTAACCAACTATCTTTAATGCCTCATGTGGGGTAGACTACTGTTGGGTTTTGCATGGTTGAATGAATGTATGGATGTATGTGTATGCTTGCTTTAGTACTATTATCTTGTGTTCATCATATAGCGTTGTTGTTGTTTTGTTTTTTGTTGTTGTGCTTGCTACCATATTTGATCTTTCCATGTATATATTGTCCTTTGGACCCCCTGTCAAAAGCTTCTTATAGCTTATTTGGGGACCCTTTCACGTACCAACGTCGTTAAATGATGATATTCACCACTATTGTAAATGTTATATGGTCATGTCAATAAACTTGTGAATTGAATTGTGAAGTGAGTGATTTTTCCAGATTCTCTGAACCTTTTGATGATATTATGGACCGTATATGTTGAAATCCCTAAATTTCTTGCAATTGCACTTTGAGAAACATTGTTCTTAAATGGTTTGACCATTTGCTCACACAGTTGTGGACAAAGGGGTGTACCTCGCCCCATCCTTTCTTGTGAAAGATTGAGCACATATTGTAGCCCAGAAGAGTTAGGGCTGCATGGGACTCTAGGTATTTTTTCTGTTGTGTTTCTGTTGTGTTACGGTGCAGATGTTCTCCCAAAATGTGTTTGTCATTCTTGGTTGGTGTGGGTTCACAGTGTGGAGCATATTTGTAACAGTGTTAGAGTTGTTTATACGGCCACCCTCAGTGTGACCTGTGTGGCTGTTGATCAACTATGTCTTGCAGTCGCTTATTGCGTCTATTTATGCCAACATGTGGCTGGGCTGGCACGCTGTTTGTACAGGTTGTAGAGAATGATAAAGGCAGTGTCTTCGTGGTGCCCCCTTAATACTGTTTTTCGGGTGAAATTCGGGAGAATGATTACCCCAGGAGTGGCACTGAAAATTGGGAATCTCCCAGAAAAATCGATGGTATACAAGTATGACGCTGTAAAGCGCCATTCATATAAAACTTGCGGGCCGTCCTAACATTAAATTTTCATATTAAGGTGCGGGCCGCTAAATAACGTCTCACGGACCGCGTGTTTGAGACCCCTGATCTAAAAGATTACAGTAGGGCTAGCGTTATAAAATACTAATTTGGCTCTTCTGGGTGTTTTTCTTTTGTTACTATTGACAATAACAAAAACCGGAAAATTAAAATGGAAATCATTACAATATACAGCATTCAAGCATGACCGGGGTGAATATGTTTTAGTTGTCAATATTGAGTCATTAACTTCTTTTTTTTTTACAAGTTTTAACCTGCAAAATCAGCTTACATAAGTCTTAATGCAGGTCTATTCACTTTTAATTTTCCTGCACGCTGCACATCATTCATTCTTATTAGTTAAGAGCGGGTCATATTTTTTGTTTGTTTTACTATACTGTGGTTAACTTTCTTTTTACACCTGTATGACTGTTATGAATGTTAAAAGGCTGTACTTACAATATTTATTGTACATTAAATCAAGGTTTTATGATCGTCAAAGCATGTCCCTGAGTCAGAATTATTCATTGCCTTCATTCTTTACAAGATTCTAAATCTGAAAAAAATCAAAGGCCAACCGTTTTGTAAATTTAATGGGCGCCGCAAGAGAGTGGGGAGACAAACAGTGAGGAAATAAAACATAATAGTTGTGGTCAACCACCACAAATAAATGTATGACAAACACTGTTGTTCCGTGCATACCATATTCCATCAAACACTGTCCTAATACGTCCCAATGGCGTGTGAATTATGTCACACATTTGAAAAGTGTTAATTGCGAGGAAGGACATATGGAAATGCATTTGTGAGGTGACAAAACCCCCATATACCACTCTGAAATATATTTTCCATCACGTTACATTTGTCTCACCCAGACTTCTGAAAGGACAGGAATAGTCTATTTAATATCTGGTGCCTTGAAACTGAATCTCCATTTCAATTGCAGTGTCTAGAGTTTTGATTGCAGCCATGTTCCTTCATGTCTGGTTGGTTTAAAGCTGAGCTTCAATTAAGATGAAGCTTAGAATAGCTCAAGCCTTTCCTCGGACTAATGTAACATTACCACTTTCAAGATAAAGTCTCGGACTGACAATGTGCAGCGACAGTTGCTGTCAAGTGGTATATTGATTTTGACTTCTCTGACCCAGACTTCCTCCTGAAAAAAACACAGTATATGCTATAAACTGCAATTCTCACATTCAGTGTCGTGTTGGATCTACATTTTTATTTCACATACAACGTATAATTTAGTAGAACTGGTGGACAGGGGGATATTTGTTAAAGTAGTTACTATTTTTGAATGTGGAACAAACAACTGCCTGCTAAAAGTCTAATGACTGTCCACACAAAAATGGGGGAAAAACGTAATTGCACATTGTTGCTTCGACCCCCCAAAAAATGGATCTCCTAAATGACAAACAACTCTTAAAGGGGAACATTATCACAATTTCAGAAGGGTTAAAATCAATAAAAATCAGTTCCCAGTGGCTTATTCTATTTTTCAAAGTTTTTTTCAAATTTTTACCCATCACGCAATATCCCGAAAAAAGGCTTTAAAGTGCCTGATTTTCGCTAACCGTAAATCCACCGTCCATTTTCCTGTGACGTCACTGCGTAAACCAATACAAACAAACATGGCGGATAACACAGAAAGATATAACGACATTAGCTCGGATTCAGACTCGGATTTCAGCGGCTTAAGCGATTCAACAGATTACGCATGTATTGAAACGGATGGTTGGAGTGTGGAGGCAGATAGCGAAAATGAAATTGAAGAAGAAACTTAAGCTATTCCGCCATATCACGACACACGGCGGCAACGAGGACGAATTCGGCGATCGCCTTCTAACCATAGATTGCATCTTTTGACCACTGGTGCAACTTGAATCTGTCGATTGGTATGTGTTTGTTTGGCATTAAAAGTGGGTGGAGGGAAAGGCTGGATGCAAATATAGCTACAAATGAGGCATAATGATGCAATATGTACATACAGCTAGCCTAAATAGCATGTTAGCATCGATTAGCATGCCGTGACCATTGATATGTCTGATTAGCACACTCTACGTAAGTCAACTTGAATCCGTCCCTGTTCGTGTTGTTACAACACACCGACGAGGTGTGATGTCTCCAAGGTACGGAAAATAATCGAAAAAACCGAAAATAACAGAGCTGATTTGACTTGGTGTGTGTAATGTGTTTGAGAAAATGGCGGATTGCTTCCTGTTGTAACGTCACGGGTGAAAGGTCATTGCTCCGACAGCGAACAATTGAAAGGCGTTTCAATCGCCAAATTCGCCCTTTTAGGGTTCGAAAATCGGTTAAAAAAATACATGGTCTTTTTTTCTGCACCATCAAGGTATATATTGACGCTTACATAGGTCTGCTGATAATGTTCCCCTTTAAAAGGTTCGCTCTTTTTGTTCTAAATGTAGCACACACTCAGACTGACTGGTAATTTCCCCAGTTGAAACAGTCTGGACATTTCGATTGGGAGGAAAACAATCCCATTCTAAATTAACTGTGGGCAAAAATAATGTCTACTAATAATTTTGGACAATGAACAATGTCTGGTCCAATGGAATTGTGTTTGTATACACAGGGGGTGTCAAACGCACGGCCCCGCGAACAGGTTTTATCCGGCCCATGGGATGAGTTTACCAAGTATGAAAATTAGCCAAATTTTTTGAAGGAAAGAAACTGCTGTTCTAAAACTTGATGTCCAAATAGCAATTCTTTGTATCATTGTAGATGATGCTACATATGTAAAACAAATAAACCACATGTTAGTTCACCAGTTGAGGAAAATGAGCAAACTACATAAATAACATCCTGTAATTAGATTTTTGATATATTTTTTTTTTATCTTGATAGATTGAAAATTAACACCAATGAGTTGACTGATGAACATCATCACATAATTTATCCAGAAAGTGTAAATAATGACAAATGAAGCTAGAATACTATTAACCGCAACATGTAAATGTAAAAAAAAACAACAAAAAAACATGTTTTGTACATTTTCAGAATGTGCTTATTCTATTTTAAAACAAAGAAAACCATCTGAAGTTGTCTTTATTTTTAAGTTATCGTGCCGTGATTTTAATAGTAGATTTGGGGCTGGGAGGGGATTTTTCTCCATGTGGCCTCCGATCTAAAATGAGTTTGACACCCGTGGTATACACTCTTACATATAGGCGGCATTAAAGAATGACATCCAGAATGTTAGCGAGAGAATAAAAAAAAAAAATTGAGACATACTGTATACACGCACAAATATAACGACTATAACAGCTTATATTAATGATAAAGTCAGTATATAAGCAAATTTGCGGGGTTTCTGAATGATGTATATGGAGAATTGAAAGCTGAAGAGAAATCGAGGGTGTACATTCGCCACTTGTTTATCGTGGTTAATTAAGACCGGACGTAACTGCTATAAAAAGATTCCTGCAAAGTAGTATTATTATTGATAAATCTAATATTTTCATAGTGAGCCCTGCGATGAGGTGGCGACCACTGGCCTAGTGGACTTACTCAGTGGCCTAGTGGTTAGAGTGCCCTGAGATCGGTAGGTTGTGAGTTCATATCCCGGCTGAGTCATACCAAAGACTATCAAAAAATGGGACCCATTGCCTCCCTGCTTGGCACTCAGCATCAAGATTGTAATTGGGGGTTAAATCACCATAAATGATTCCCGGGCGCGGCACCGCTGCTGCCCACTGTTCCCCTCACTTCCCAGGGGGTGATCAAGGGGATTGGTCGAATGCAGAGGACAGATTTCACCACACCTAGTGTGTGTGTGACAATCATTGGTACTTTAACTTTAAAATCGCCAGAAAAAGTAAGGCGTTTTCTGACCGAGAGTTTATTAAGGAGTGCTTATTGGACTCTGTTTCGCTGATATGCCTGGAGAAGAGGGGCGCAGTCGAAAACGTGTCACTCTCCCGACGCACTGTAAGGAGGCGGGTTGAGACTATCTTGGAGCTTCAGCTGAAGAACAGAACGGCCGACTTTGAATGTTTTTCGCTGGCTTTGGATGAGAGCTGCGATTTACGTGACACCGCCCAGCTGCTCATCTTCTTACGTGGGATAACTGCAGACTTTCAAATCATGGAGTAACTGGCAGCCAAGTAGTAAATTAAAGGGACAATCACTGAAATTCGGGATTCTCCTGGAAAAATCGTGAGGGTTGGCAAGTATGAGAATTAGCGTTGAATGCGGTGATACAGCGGCACCGACGCTGTATAATACCGGCGGGCCAGCTCTAATGTTAATTTCATTTGGCCTCAAGGGCCAAGTGAAATTACACGGTGGGCCAAATTTGACCCGCGGGCCAGAGTTTGACACCCATGAGCTATGTGCAGGAGAACCTGGGGGCAAAGTTGGTCGGGGTCCACGTTAATCAATTCCTGGTTGGTTACTGGACTAACACGCTACCTCCTGAGCCACAACGCCCGGTCATTCTATGACTCGTCTAGTTTGCATGCATGCATGTGCTTCGCCCACATCTTATTGTGTCAATCAGTGCGCTCACACCTACCCAGCATGTGGCACTTTACAACCTACAGACAAGTTCCAAAATGTTTTAAATTAATAACAAACACATTTTTATCGTGCAAGCCCTATTTCTTCCTTTGTGTATCCATGAAAGCAGATGGGTGATGAGAACAGGGGTGTGGATCAGAAAGACAATGAGATTCTGAAGAAAGGAGGAAGCAAGGCAGTCTGACAGCCTTTGGCAAAATGAATGATCTTTTGCCACGGCTGCGCTTCCCCAACATCATATTTCACCACTGTTAAATGTCACATCAATATTCACTGCTTGCTAATTAATCTCAGCTCCCACGAAACCTGGGTGACATGTCACATCTTGTTGGAATACAGATGATTCTGAGGATGGACCTTTTACTCTCAAACGCACTTGACTGGAACATTTTATATGTGGCGCTTTGACCCTCAACCTTCTTTCCTTTGTGAATTTATTCAGAAGATTTTACTCAGGAGACTTTATTGATGAAGATTGGCACATTGGCTGTCAATTGCAAAAAAACAACATTTGGTCTTTTTGGTGTTGGGTGAATGTGAAATCCATAAAGCATACTTGCCCACCTTCAGACATCCGATTTCGGGAGTTAAGGGGTGGGGCGGAGGTGTGGTTTGGGGGTGTGGTTGGGGCGGGGGGCGTGGTTAAGAGGGGAGGGGTGTATATTTACAGCCAATTCACCAACTCGAGTATTTCATATATATATATATATATATATATATATATATATATATATATATATATATATATATATATATATATATATATACAGTCATATATGTATGAAATACTTAACTTTCAGTGAATTCTAGCTGTATATATGTATTTTATTATATATATAAATAAAAGAAATAGTTGAATTTCAGACGGCACCTATCAAGTACACAGTAATAAAAACACAGTTCTACTAAATGTACTGTGCTTGCTTGTTACAAAAAAAACAACAACAACACTTACCTTTCACTATTTGAGTAACGTCACTTCTGAGTTACCAGAAGATGGCGCCAGAATGTGCTTTGCCCTGCCGTCTCTTGCTGTCAACTCTGTTCGTTTTTGTGTTGTTTGCATCTATATTCATCTCCGTCAGCTCACTGCTTGTGTATGACCGCCAAACACTGTTGGATCTTTGCCGCTTTCCCACTGATCTAATCAACTTCGACGTTGGTTTTTCAACGTCCCAGTCAGCTTTTTCACCTGGCCGGATTCCTGCCTTCCTTTCCCGCCTCGTGGCTCCTCTCCCCCGCCACCTGCGGGCTGTGTGTCGGGCCCCACCTGGATTAGCTGCGCCCCTGGACGTGATGTCCCCCGCCAGGTTCGGTCTTGTGAACGCAAGATCTTTGACAAACAAGACGTTTATCCTGGAGGATTTCTTCACTTCCCGCAGACTTGACTTCCTCTGTGTGACGGAAACATGGCTGAGAGCCGGTGAGTCCGCCCCTCTTAATGAACTTCTGCCTCCGGAGTGTTCCTACTTTAATTCTCCGCGGTCGTCCGGCCGAAAAGGAGGAGGATTAGCAGTCCTTTTTAAAAATGACTTTAAATGCCGTCAGATCTGCCTGCAATGCTCCTTTTCAAGCTTCGAACTGTGCATGTTTGAGCTGGGGGGAGGGGGGAGGGGCGTGGCCTCCAGCTCCTGCTGAATTTCGGGAGATTTTCGGGAGAAAATTTCTTCCGGGAGGTTTTCGGGAGAGGCGCTGAATTCAGGGAGTCTCCCGGAAAATCCGGGAGCGTTGGCAAGTATGATAAAGAAGAACAAGGTTAAACTCTTGGTGTCCTGTTTATTTTGTCTGCCCAATTACTGACAGAACAGACGATATTCCATTATGCATGTTTCATGTTCTACGAAACAGCAGATGCTTTAATTCCAGAATAAAGAAACCTCTAAGAGTCGTTTCCAGTATCTGCATTGTGTGTGCGTCATCGACATAATTCAGAGCCACCAGACAACCTCAGTCTGAATGTTATAACGCACCATCAAGTCTCCTTGTATAGCTACATGATGAACTCTGCTTGTGTGCGCCACTCCAGAGAGGCTTTCCTACAACTTGTAATTCCCGGCAAGTGTTTATGCACTTTGAAAAGTTTGAGGCCTCATGTGATCCGCTTCCTTTCTGCAGCAAAACATTGTCGCGAAGCAATAGCATATCAAAAACGACTTAGAAGATTCACGGAAAGCCTGCAAACTAGAATAAGTATTTCTATCTGTGTTTGAGACCTTGTATAGGTAATTGTGGCAGTTTATTCCTTACCTGTCCCACAAATACCAGCAGCCGGGCGTTGAGGGGGCTGTCATCAGGACTCAGCCAGAACTCTGAGTTATCATCAGATGATACTGAGAACTGGAAATCCCCTGTGAAGAAATGGATGGATAGACAGAAAACCGTGTTATATGATGATAAATAAAGTGGTTTAAGGTAGTGGTTCTCAAATAGGAATACGTGAGATTTTTTTTTAAATATTCTAAAAATAACAACAATTTAAAAATGTTAAATAAATATATTCATTGAATAATACTTCAACAAAATATGAATGTAAGTTCATAAAGTGTGAAAAGAAATGGAACAATGCAATATTCAGTGTTGACAGCTAGATTTTTTTCTGGAAATGTTCCATAAAGATTGATGTTAAAGATTTCTTTCTTTGTGAAGAAATGTTTAGAAATAAGTTGATGAATCCAGATGGATCTCTATTACAATCCCCAAAGAGGGCACTTTAACTTGATGATTACTTCTATGTGGAGAAATCTTTATTTTTCAACAAGTTTTTAGTTATTTTTAAATCTTTTTTTCCAAATAGTTGAAGAAAGACCACTACAAATGAGCAATATTTTGCACTGTCATACAATTAAAAAATTTGAAACTGATGACATTGTGCTGTATTTTACTTCTTTATCTCTTTTTTTCAAGCAAAAATGCTTTGCTGTGATTAGGGGGTACTTGAATTAAAAACATGTTCAAAGGGGGCACATCATTGAGGAAAGCCAGAGAACCACTGGTTTAAGGAATTCCACCAAACAATACTATCAAAATACAGAGTTGATTATTTGACAACACTGGAAAATTGAGTCCAGAAGAAATGCGACGAGGAGCATAGGAAAAATAGAAAAACACACAAAGCGCAGACCTCCACAAGGCCCTATCTCCAAATTGTAAGGAACCATTAAAATATTGAATCCAGATGGTAATCAAGATCACTCTGAGCATCTGAGCATTGTCTGCTTCAGTGCAGCTGGCGTACCACACTGCATAACAGTGTGGTACGCCAGCTGCACTGAAGCAGACAAACAGGCAATTCAGAGGGTCATAAAGTCTGCACAAAAAATCATCGGCTGCCCCCTGCCCTCCCTGAAGGGTTTACACAACTCCCGTTGCCTCAACAGAGCAAAAAACATTACCAAGGACAGCACACACCCTGGCTTCCACCTGTTCGACTTGCTACCATCAGGCAGGCGCTACAGGTGCATCAGAGCCAGAACAAACAGGCTCAGAGACAGCCTCTTTCCCAAAGCTGTCACCATGTTGAACTCTAACTTAAAATAATAATAATTTCCCCTATACAATATCATGCCCTAATACCCTACTGTGCAATACTACCCTTCAAAGGACAGCTGGCAGGTGACTGAATTGCCCCAGCTGTGGCTGATCCTCTAATCACCGGTCATTCTTATCAGTAGCGGTCGGGGCCATGAGAGGGTCGCACACACACGCCGGAGAGAGACACCCGAGAGAAAGACAAGCTGGAGAGACTGAAAAGTCGCAAAGCGGAGTGCTGTTGCTGTGTGTCAGCAAAATTAAAAGATGGTTAAACAAGACTTCCTGTGCTCCAGTGCGAGTCTGTCTGGGAGGGGAACGGTAAAAAAAAATTAAAAAACATATATGTATATATATATATATCAATCAATCAATCAATGTTTACTTATATAGCCCTAAATCACTAGTGTCTCAAAGGGCTGCACAAACCACTACGACATCCTCGGTAGGCCCACATAAGGGCAAGGAAAACTCACACCCAGTGGGACGTCGGTGACAATGATGACTATGAGAACCTTGGAGAGGAGGAAAGCAATGGATGTCGAGCGGGTCTAACATGATACTGTGAAAGTTCAATCCACAATGGATCCAACACAGTCGCGAGAGTCCAGTCCAAAGCGGATCCAACACAGCAGCGAGAGTCCCGTTCACAGCGGAGCCAGCAGGAAACCATCCCAAGCGGAGGCGGATCAGCAGCGCAGAGATGTCCCCAGCCGATACACAGGCAAGCAGTACATGGCCACCGGATCGGATCGGACCCCCTCCACAAGGGAGAGTGGGACATAGAAGAAAAAGAAAAGAAACGGCAGATCAACTGGTCTAAAAAGGGAGTCTATTTAAAGGCTAGAGTATACAAATGAGTTTTAAGGTGAGACTTAAATGCTTCTACTGAGGTGGCATCTCGAACTGTTACCGGGAGGGCATTCCAGAGTACTGGAGCCTGAACGGAAAACGCTCTATAGCCCGCAGACTTTTTTTGGGCTTTGGGAATCACTAACAAGCCGGAGTCATTTGAACGCAGATTTCTTGCCGGGACATATGGTACAATACAATCGGCAAGATAGGATGGAGCTAGACCGTGTAGTATTTTATACGTAAGTAGTAAAACCTTAAAGTCACATCTTAAGTGCACAGGAAGCCAGTGCAGGTCAGCCAGTACAGGTATATATGTATGTATATATGTATATAAAGGTATATACAGTACAGGTATATATGTATGTATATATGTATATAAAGGTATATACAGTATAGGTATATATGTATGTATATATGTATATAAAGGTATATACAGTATAGGTATATATGTATGTATATAAAGGTATATACAGTACAGGTATATATGTATGTATATATGTATATAAAGGTATATACAGTATAGGTATATATGTATGTATATATGTATATAAAGGTATATACAGTACAGGCGTAATGTGATCAAACTTTCTTGTTCTTGTCAAAAGTCTAGCAGCCGCATTTTGTACCAACTGTAATCTTTTAATGCTAGACATGGGGAGACCCGAAAATAATACGTTACAGTAGTCGAGACGAGACGTAACAAACGCATGGATAATGATCTCAGCGTCTTTAGTGGACAGAATGGAGCGAATTTTAGCGATATTACAGAGATGAAAGAAGGCCGTTTTAGTAACGCTTTTAATGTGTGCCTCAAAGGAGAGAGTTGGGTCGAAGATAATACCCAGATTCTTTACCGTGTCACCTTGTTTAATTGTTTGGTTGTCAAATGTTAGAGTTGTATTATTAAATAGAGGTCGGTGTCTAGCAGGACCGATAATCAGCATTTCCGTTTTTTTGGCGTTGAGTTGCAAAAAGTTAGCGGACATCCATTGTTTAATTTCATTAAGACACGCCTCCAGCTGACTACAATCCGGCGTGTTGGTCAGCTTTAGGGGCATGTAGAGTTGGGTGTCATCAGCATAACAGTGAAAGCTAACACCGTATTTGCGTATGATGTCACCTAGCGGCAGCATGTAGATGCTGAAGAGTGCAGGGCCAAGGACCGAACCCTGGGGAACTCCACACGTTACCTTAACGTAGTCCGAGGTCACATTGTTATGGGAGACACACTGCATCCTATCAGTAAGATAAGAGTTAAACCAAGACAGGGCTAAGTCTGACATACCAATTCGTGTTTTGATACGTTCTAATAAAATATTATGATCGACGGTATCGAAAGCAGCGCTAAGATCGAGGAACAGCAACATAGATGACGCATCAGAATCCATCGTTAGCAATAGATCATTAGTCATTTTTGCGAGGGCTGTCTCCGTGGAGTGATTTGCCCTGAAACCGGATTGAAAGGTTTCACATAGATTGTTAGACGGTAACATATATATCCATCCATCCATTTTCTACCGCTTATTCCCTTTGGGGTCACTGGTGCCTATCTCAGCTACAATCGGGCTTAAGGCGGGGTACACCCTAGACAAGTGGCCACCTCATCGCAGCATATACATATATACATATATATATATATATATATATATATACATACATATATATATATATATATATATATATACATACATACATACATATATATATATATATATATATATATATATACATACATATATATATATATATATATATATATATATATATATATATATATATATATATATATATACATACATACATACATACATATATATATATATATATATATATATATATATATATATATATATATATATATATATATATATACGTATACATATATATACATATATATATATATATATATATATATATATATATATATATATATATATATACGTATACATATATATACATATATATATATATATATATATATATATATATATATATATATATATATATATATATATATATATATATATGAATGTGTGTTTGTATGTATGTATATATAAATATACATATATATTTTTGGGGGCGCTCTCGGTGCCTGTTTGTCCGGCGGGAGTCGGCGCCTCAGGCTACTTCAGCCGGCGTGCGTGTCTGGGGCCCCTGGGTCCTATCGTCCAACCCTTCCGGATGGTCGACTTGGTTGGGGCCGTCTATCGTGGCAGCTCGGTGGACTGCAGGGTATTCTGCTGTGCTGCAAGGCGGCCAGCTGCTAGGGTGGTGACCTTGTGTGTCAGCGTGTCTGTGATTTTTTCTTTTTCTCTTCCCTCAGAGGGAGGAGCCTGGTGGATTGGGTTTGTGGGGGCCCGGTTGTTAGTGGGGCGGTCTTCCCGTCCGGCTGCGGGTAGTGGAGGCCACCATTGGTACTTTAACTTTAAACTACATACACACTGAGGTTCAGCCTTGTAACGTAATGTAGGAGAATTTACCTGGCTCAATATATTCCGCAGATTTAATACACTTCAGGTATGGATACGGATGATCTTGATATCAATAATGTATTCAGGAAATTTTATGTGTCCCATCTTGTTCGACTCATGAGCTTGATCATTTTTTTGCCAATTTGGACATACCTTTGGTTGCGGGAGAGTCAGAGAGACAAATTAATGCTGCGGAATTAAATGTTGCAGCGTTATCACTACATAACCAAAATCCCCGGTACCAGATGGCTATCCTGCAGAATTTTCCCAAAAATGTTGGCATAACCTATCCCCTCTATTATTGGACATCTACATCAAATCATTTGAATCTAGCCTCCTCCCGCAAACGCTGAGCCAAGCTTCAATTGAATTCCTCTTGAAAAAAGGGAAGGAAACTTTGTCGTGCACTTCGAATCATCCTAATAGTCCGTTAAATGGGGACTTACAATTATTATTATCCAAACTGCTGGCTATACGTCTGGATACTATTCTCCCTTCTATTATTAATGCGGATCAAACCGGGTTCATTTGGAATACAAACTCCTTTTCTAATCTTCTACATCTTTTCAATATATCGAATAATGTTCCTGCACATCACACAAAATAGCCACTGCACACTTTTTTCTTAAAAATTGCCAAGCAAGGTTTCACATACTTGGGTGTGCAGTCACACGCACACACACACACACACACACACACACACACACGCACACACACACACACACACACACACACACACACGTTTGCAGAGCTTTATAAAGGCAACTTTCCACTGTTGTCCAGAATTTAGAGAGATTTTGACCGTCATTACTTAATTTATCTACAGTGGCTTGTGTCAACTTGTCACGCCTGTAAATCTGGTTTTATGTTTGATCATGTTTTGTTTTGTTTTGTTTTCTGGACTATTGTTCTGTTTTTTCACTTCCTGGTTTGTTTTTGTTACCATAGCTACTTATTAGTTTCCACCTGTTTCCCCTAGTCACGCCCCGATCATCAGCCTCTCACACCTGTTTCTAGTTACCACGGCCACTATTTATGTCACTTGCTTTCTGTTTATCGTTCTGGGATTTTTGCATTCTGCCTCATGCCTGCATTTCTCGTACAAACCTTCACGCCTTGCCACGCTGCTAAACCTTTGGACCACGCCACGTAAGATCTGTGTATTTTTTCGCCCAAGTGCAAGTTTTTGGTTTATTGAGTATCTTTGTTAGCATCATTAGTTTATTTATAGATAGCCATGCCATTGTGCTGTTTTTGTTAAAGTTTCAGTAAAGATTATTAGCCGCCACCGAGCGCGTTCTTTGTTTTGCCTTTTTGTATTTTAGTAATGAATAAAATGTACTTACATTCATGCCTGACTCGTCCCACATCATCCTTGCATCGAGGAGGCACAGACAACCACAGTTCCGGCATAACACAACTCTGTTAAAATTACGTATTTCTGCGATTTTACCGTTCTCTCTACTGTATAGCAATTAATCTCCCTCAGTCCTTCTCTCGTAAATTAAATTCAGATTTTGGACTTCATTTGGAATAAAAAACTCACCGATTATGTAAACAATATTTACAGAGAACCACATTTTCGGGAGGATTAGCACTACCAAACTTAGGTTTTACCCCTGGGCCAGCAACATTAGAATTCTTAAACATTAGCTACAATATGAAGCTTTTGATCCCCCTTAATTATGGCCGGTTATGGAGGCAAACTTAACTAAACCAGTATCTCTTAGGGCTCTGCTTCACTCTCCCATCCACTCCTCTACTTCTACTTTAACAAAACATCTGACCATAAAAATGTAATTCAGAATTTATGTTCAGTTCAAGCAGTATTTTGGTTTACAGACTACTTCTCATCTTGAACCCATCACTGCTAATCAAGCTTTCTTTCACTCCCTTTTTTGTCGATAGTGCCTTTTTAAAATGGTGAAGTCTGGGGATCAACAACATTCAAAGATTTACACATTGACAACACATTTGTCTCTTTCCAGCAGATTTGTGAGAAATGTTCACTCTCTAATCAACACTCTTTTAAACATCTGCAGATCCGAAATTTGGTTTGTAAGAGTTTTTCCAGGTTTCCAAACTTAGTGACTGCCACACTTTTAGATACTTTTTAGATAACCACTTTCAACTTTAAAAGGATCAATTACACGTATTTACAGTCAAATGTTTTATCCACGTCCTGAGTCTCTGAATTTAATTAAGTCACTTTGGGAGGGTGACATAGGAGTGACCCAAACTGAGGAGAGCTGGACAGGGATTTAAAGTAGAGTTCATAAGTTTTCTATTTGTGCTATTCACAGCATTATTCAATTCAAGCGAATACATCTTAGCTATTATACCAATGTCCGTTTGGCTAAGATGTATGGCGGAATTTCGGTAATATGTGATCAGTGTCAATCGTCTCCAGCTAACCTAATACTGCAGACTCCGCCCCCCTCTACATCAACAGCAAGGAGGTGGAGAGAGTCAGCTCCTTCAGGTTCCTCGGCACCCTCATATCTGCTGACCTGTCCTGGACCCAAAATACAACTGTGGTCATCCGGAAGGCCCAGCGGAGACTACACTTCCTGAGGAAGAACAGACTGCAGAGGCAGCTGATGGTGACCTTCAATCGCTCAGCTGTCGAGAGCCTGCTGCCGTACTGCACAACAGTGTGGTACGCCAGCTGCACTGAAGCAGACAAACAGGCGATTCAGAGGGTAATAAAGTCTGCACAAAAAAATCATCGGCTGCCCCCTGCCCTCGCTGAAGGATTTATATAACTCACACTGCCTCAAGAAAGCAAAAACCATCACCAAAGACAGCACACACCCTGGCTACCACCTGTTCCACCTGCTACCATCAGGCAGGCGCTACAGGTGCATCAGAGCCAGAACAAACCAGCTCAGAGACAGCTTTTTTCCCCAGAGATGTCACCATGTTGAACTCTAACTTATAATAATAATAATTCACCTGTGTACAATATCCTGCCCTAATACCCTACTGTGCAATACTAGCCTTCCAGTGCAATACATCCGACACTGACTGTTATTTATTACTTCTGTACTCTTGTCTTGTTCTGTATATTGTGCAGTATTTTGTATTTCTATAGTGTTTTGTATATTGTACAGGATTGCTTGTTATTTTTATTGGATAGTAGTTTGTTTATTTCAATTGTTAGTTTTTTCTTTATTACCTCGTGTTATTTATTTCACCCCATATTTGTTCTCACAACCGCACCTTAAATTGGAGTCTTTAATCTCGTCATATGCAAATATAATGAAAATAAAGTCTATTCTATTCTAATACATATGTTTTGGCTCCGTCCATCCCTGTGCAGTTATTCTACTGAAATGTATAATATTTGTCTTTGGTAATTGGCCAAAAGATTGAACTGAATCCTCAAAGGTGACTATTTGGGGTAGCACCTCAGTCATCTACCATTAGCAAATTTAAATAATAATCTTGTAGCATTCACTACTTTGTTGGCTAGAAGACTCTTTGTATTAAATTGAAAGGCAACAGAGCCTTCTTGCCACACCTGCTGGATTAAATATGTTGTGTATTTTCTCAAACTGGAGAGAATTAGGCTGACATTAAACACTTGTTCTGTGAAGTTTCAGGAAGTATGGGGTGCTTTCTTAAAATATGGAAAAGAGACTCATTTAAAATTTAAGCCCAATTAAAAAGTAATTCAAAGGTAGGTAATTGATGAGCCCTTTGTCTGTTTTTGTGCATTGCTGCACCTTGTTGGGGACATTCAGAAGTGCAGTTGTCTTTGGCTCCATGTCAATATTTGCTTGTACTTATCCAATAAACATTTTTTTTGTTTGTTTAAAAGAAAAAAAGAAATGATCTGGCTCACCACTGAAATCTGTCAAAGTAATAAAAAAGATTAAAAATTAGTATATAGATTGCATTTTTCAATGTAGGTAAAATAGTGAGCAGACAAATATAGTTTTTGGGAATAAAATATGACTATTATCTGCTGACAGTTTTGGCTAAAAGGCAGGGCAGCTGTGGCTACAGATGTAGCTTACCACCACCAAGTGTGAATGAGTGATGAGTCCCACTTCTCTGTGAGCGCTTTGAGTGTTTAGAAAAGCGCGATATAAATATAAGTTATTGAAACTTCGGCCTCTGTGGAAGCTGTTGGAGCTTTCTGGTATGACATGTCCAAAAACAGCTGGGAAACTTTCAAATTAAATATGGCTGGTTCGGGGAACTTTATTTTGAAAGTTTCCTGGCCCGGCCAGCTGTTTTTGGACACATCCCAGGTGTCATCTGAAACTGTCAGCAGGTAAAAGTGATCTCTTACTTAAAAAAAAAAAGAAGTGTCTGCGGCCAAAAAATATTTAATCTTCACCAGAGGTGTCCAAACTACAGCCCGCCAGCGACCAATTTTTCTACCCCTTTTTACTCTTGGTGTCTCCTATACGTTCAGGCAAATCATATTGTCAAAAGATGCATTTAGATGACCCAAAGTTCATGACCATAGGTGAGGATGGGAACGTAGATCGACCGGTAAATTGAGAGCTTTGCCTTCCGGCTCAGCTCCTTCTTCACCACAACGGATCGGTACAACGTCCGCATTACTGAAGACGCCGCACCGATCTGCCTGTCGATCTCACCATCCACTCTTCCCTCACTCGTGAACAAGACTCCTAGGTACTTGAACTCCTCCACTTGGGGCAGGGTCTCCTCCCCAACCCAAGTGGAGGAGTTCAAGTTCATTAACATATAAACAGCCTCCTCTCCAGCACACCCGAATAAACCCCACCGGGAAGGCTGAGGAGTGTGATCCCACCATAGTTGGAACACACCCCCCGGTCCCCCCTCTCAAAGATGGGGGGGAATTTGTAGCATATTCAACTGAATATGGCTTGAAAGGGATTTGCAAATCATTGTATTCTGTTTATATTTACATCTAACACATTTTCCCAACTCATATGGAAATGGGGTTTGTATTTTAGAGTTAGGGTTTTTGCTTCAATGGTTACATATGATCTTATTAGATTGTGCATGCACAGACTTAGCGTTGTAGCAGTCATTAGCTACTTGCACTGGCTCTGTTAAAAAACAAAGTGGTCACCAACAGTAGAGAGCAAGCATGCAATGTGGTGGGAATGGCGGGATCTCTGTAGGATCTGATTGGGTTGACATCTCACACCTGCATTGTTTGTTCACTCTAAACCTCTCTGGGCACGCTTACGATTGTTAAAACACTTCAAAGATGGATATGTTTCAAAATGGATGATAATGTAATTAATGTCTTCATGTTTTTACATTTGTCTCCCAGGGTGTTAAGGCTTCTCTGTTGCCATAGTAACACCAGAAGTACGTGGGTTTTAGGATACTGGAGAGGGATGAGCCTATGAGATGTCGGCCACTGAGCCCTAATAACACATGGATTGACTTCAGGACTGATCTCCAAGCACTTGGAAGAGCTGTTAAGATGGGCTATATTAATTTGAAGGCCACTCACTCGAAGGCCTGGAGCGACAGAAAAGAGACTCGGTAATTAAATGACCTGCTTACCGTCTCTGTAAGGGTGAAGGAATCCAAAGATTCTCAGGCCATAATTCTTCCACTTCGGGGCAACGGCCAGCTTCTTCACTGTCGTTCTGGTCTGTGTCAGAAAGCATAAAATGCGGAAAATTATTAAAAATAATGTGAGTGAACCCATGTCCAGTCAGTAGGAACAAGTGTGTGACTTCTACAACCTCTTTAAAACAATTAAGGAATCCCCAGATTGGCAGATGTTGCTTAAGTTTGTGAAGACAAAAACAGATGACAGACATGACACAAAACTATCCATCCATCCATTTTTCTACCGCTTGTCCCTTGTGCAGTCCCGGGGGGGGGCTGGAGCCTATTTCAGCTGCATTTGGGCGGAAGGCGGTGTACACCCTGGACAAGTTGCTACCTCATCGCAGGGCCAACACAGATAGAGAGACAACATTCACACACTATAGTCATTTTAAATGACAACAATCTGTTTTTTATCTGCGATGAGGTGGCGACTCAGGGAGCTGAGATAAGCACCAGCGCCCCCCGCCACCCCAAACGGAAATAAACGGTAGGAAATGGATGGAACTTTCTGGCTTTAAGAAACACTTAAAAAAAAATCAACACTATAACTTGTGGTATTCAGTAACGGTTACTTTTTTAGATCAAGGAGAGTGTAGAGAAATATAAAATTATTAGGAAATTATGGAATCACCCTCCATCCATCCATCCATCTTCTTCCGCTTATCCGAGGTCGGGTCGCGGGGGTAGCAGCCTAAGCAGGGAAGCCAAGACTTCCCTCTCCCCAGCCACTTCGTCTAGCTCTTCCCGGGGGATCCCGAGGCGTTCCCAGGCCAGCCGGGAGACATAGTCTTCCCAACGTGTCCTGGGTCTTCCCCGTCCCGTGGCCTCCTACCGGTTGGACGTGCCCAAACAACCTTCCTTTGGGAGGAGTTCGGGTGGCATCCTGACCAGATGCCCGAACCACCTCATCTAGCTCCTCTCCATGTGGAGGAGCAGCGGCTTTACTTTGAGTTCCTCCCGGATGGCAGAGCTTCTCACCCTATCTCTAAGGGAGAGACCCAAACTCATTTCGGCCGCTTGTACCCGTGATCTTATCCTTTCGGTCATGACCCAAAGCTCATGACCATAGGTGAGGATGGGAACGTAGATTGACCGGTAAATTGAGAGCTTTGCCTTCCGGCTCAGCTCCTTCTTCACCACAACGGATCGATACAACGTCCGCATTACTGAAGACGCCGCACCGATCCGCCTGTCGATCTCACCATCCACTCTTCCTTCACTCGTGAACAAGACTCCTAGGTACTTGAACTCCTCCACTTGGGGCAGGGTCTCCTCCCCAACCCAAGTGGAGGAGTTCAAGTTCATTAACATATAAACAGAAAAAGTAAAGTCACAATGGTCTAAGAAAAGGTCATTTTGAACTATGGCAGACTGGATGAAAGTCATTGAGTGATGAATCACAGATCTGCATTGGGCAAAGTGATTATGCTGTAACTTTTGTTTGGCCCCGTTCCAGTGAGATTTTTGAAGACAACTGCCTGAAGAAATCATGCACATTTCCACAGTCATTGATGATAAAAAGTTAAAGTTAAAGTACTAATGATTGTCACACACACACACGAGGTGTGGCGAAATTATTCTCTGCATTCGACCAATCACCCTTGATCGACCCCCTGGGAGGTGAGGGGAGCAGTGGGCAGCAGTGGTGTCGCGCCCGGGAATCATTTATGGTGATTTAACCCCCATTTCCAATCCTTATAGGGGAACATTATAACAATTTCAAAAGGGTTAAAAACAATAAAAATCAGTTCCCAGTGGCTTCTTGTATTTTTGGAAGTTTTTTTCAAAATTTTACCGGTCCCGGAATATCCCTAAAAAAAGCTTTAAAGTGCTTGATTTTCGCTATTTGCGATGCGACTATCCATCTCCCTGTGACGTCACACAGTGCTGCCAATGTAAACAAGCAATGGCGAATAGCACAGCAAGATATAGCGACATTAGCTCGGATTCAGACTCGGATTTCAGCGGCTTAAGCGATTCAACAGATTACGTATGTATTGAAACGGATGGTTGGAGTATGAAAGTATTGAAGAAGAAACTGAAGCTATTGAGCGAATAGCTATTGACGCTTTTCATAGCCATAGCATGGCCGAATAGCTGCGTTAGCATCGCCGGTAAAATGTGCGGACCAAACGATCAGGACTTTCGCATCTTGTGACACTGGAGCAACTTAAATCCTTCGATTGGTAAGTGTTTGTTTCGCATTAAATGTGGGTGGAAGGAAACGTAATATAGTTGCAATTGCATCTACAGGTTATCCATACATCTCTGTTCCAGGTCTGCTTTAGTACCGCCGGTAAATAGCATGTTAGCATCGATTAGCATAGCATGTTAGCATCGATTAGCTGGCAGTCAATATCAACAAAACTCACCTTTGTCATTTCGTTGACTTTATAGTTGCAAATACATCTGCAGGTTATCCATACATCTCTGTGCCATGTCTGCTTTAGCACCGCCGGTAAATAGCACGTTAGCGTCGATTAGCGTAGCATGTTAGCATCGATTAGCTGGCAGTCACGCCGCGACCAAATATGTCTGATTAGCACATAAGTCAACAACATCAACAAAACTCACCTTTGTGATTTAGTTGACTTTATCGTTGCAAATGCATCTGCAGGTTATTCATACATCTCTGTGCCATGTCTGCTTTAGCACCGCCGGTAAATAGCACGTTAGCGTCGATTAGCGTAGCATGTTAGCATCGATTAGCTGGCAGTCACGCCGCGACCAAATATGTCTGATTAGCACATAAGTCAACAACATCAACAAAACTCACCTTTGTGATTTAGTTGACTTTATGGTTGCAAATGCATCTGCAGGTTATCCATACATCTCTGTGCCATGTCTGTCTTCGCCGGTAAAATGTGGAGACACTCTGGCACATTCAATGGTGGTCTGGCGGCAGACACTTTGGCATCTTGGGGCCAGTGGTGCAACTTGAATCCCTCCCTGTTAGTGTTGTTACACCCTCCAACAACACACCCACCAGGCATGATGTCTCCAAGGTTCCAAAAAATAGTCGAAAAAACGGAAAATAACAGAGCTGAGACCCGGTGTTTGTAATGTGTTGAAAATGAAAATGGCGGCTGTGTTACCTCGGCGACGTCACGTTCTGACGTCATCACAAAAAGAGCGATAAACAGAAAGGCGTTTAATTAGCCAAAATTCACCCATTTAGAGTTCGGATATCGGTTAAAAAAAATACATGGTCTTTTTTCTGCACCATCAAGGTATATATTGACGCTTACATAGGTCTGCTGATAATGTTCCCCTTTAATGCTGAGTGCCAAGCAGGGAGGTAATGGGTCCCATTTTTAGAGTCTTTGGTATGACTCAGCCGGGATTTGAACTCACGACCTACCGATCTCATGGCTATCATTACAGCTTCAATAATGCACAAGTTTACATTGACATTTTGGACTCCATCAATCGAAATTATGTTGGGGATGGTGACATAATTTTTCAAGATGACAATGCATCTTGCCACAGAGCAAAAACTGTGAAAACTTTCTTTGAAGAAAATTACATGAGGTACATGCCATGGCCTACAAATGGATCTCAATCCAAATAAAAATGTGTGGTGTAAATTGAATAAAATGGTCAATGACAAGACTCCAACCTGCAAAGCTGATCTGACAACAGCATTCAAAGAAAGTTGGAGTGAGATTGACGAAGTTTGTCACTCATTAGATCAATGCCTCAGAGACTGTAAGATGTTATAAAAGCCAGAGGTGGTGCAATTTTATTCAACCAAAAGTTGTATGTACGATGAAGTAGATATATCACGCTTACAGGTAGAGAGATTCTGTTTACATTTGGTGTGCATGAAAGTTTTAAGATACAGTAGTTAGGCTGCAGTGAGATGATTTCACTCTTAAATTATGCAGCATTGTAAGCATGATCAATTCCTTCCTCTTCTCTGTTTTAGTGTTTATCCTATAACTGGGTTATTTTTTTATTTTAGAAGAAATGTCCATTGCAGATGCCGCTGGCTCTCAGCACCATGTTACAGAATATTGTTTACCAGCCATGGCAGATTTGGAGCAGGATGTGCGCTGAAAACATCAAACCCAGATATTTGCATGCGGTCCTGCTATTGTGCGACAAAGCAAAGGACTGAAAAGTCCCACTTACATAAAAGGTGCACAACATGATTTATTGAACAGTAATGATTTTTACAGGCTAACATTAGTGGCGAGGCTTTTCTGCGCAGCGTACAGGGATGATAGAATCTACTGCTGGCGAGCTGCAGCAGATGTCATGAGTTTTAATCTCTTCATATGGGAATCCCATGGTCATAAAATAAAATCCCATCATCTGCAGCTTGAACTATTTTTATGCCCGAGCAGCAGCAAACTGCCTAGAATGACCCCGATTACTCGCTAGCATTTACTGACAAAATTCTGAGGCAAATGTTAACTTTGTATTTCAGAGTCTGCCTTCTTTCCAACAAATGATAATTGCATTAATAATACAGCAGATACATTCCAATCAATTTGCAAGAGAAGAGTCAGCACACACACTTACTCACTTACTACTTACGTGAGGATAGAGGGGAAAGTGAAGGTTTTTTCGGAGTTGGGCAATAGAGGAGCCGCACCAGTCCTCAAACACATGGAGGTTGGCCTGGCCCTTGTACTGCAGAGCAATAATCAAACACACAGAACATGGTTAGTGTTGACAACATCATCATCAGTAGTAGCAGTACTTTACATATGTTCATATACATTTTTGAAAAACGAAAAAAAAAGAACATTTTTTTTTTTTTGTTTCACTTCAAATTAGAGTTTGCGGAAAGCCGTAGTTATTATGTGCCTTTAAGGTTGGAATGAATGAATGGTTTATTTTGAGCCATGCAAACAAAACAAAAGAATCACATAAAATACAAAAGAAATATATACACAGTGATTATGTCATTTTCAGACTCAGATGCCCGACACATAAACTTATACACAAGGTTGCATAGCAACGCTGAGAAAGTGGGCGGTATAGCTCGGTTGGTAGAGTGGCCATGCCAGCAACTTGAGGGTTGCAGGTTCGATTCCCGCTTCCGCCATCCTAGTCACTACCGTTGTGTCCTTGGGCAAGACACTTGACCCACCTGCTCCCAGTGCCACCCACACTGCTTTAAATGGAACTTAGATATTGGGTGTCACTATGTAAAGCGCTTTGAGTCACGAGAGAAAAGCGCTATATAATTCACTTCAATATATACATTATTTTTTACACCTATATTGAAAACATTACATTTGACTAATCTTTTGTAGATTTAAAGATTGGCTCAAAAGGGAGTGGGAAGAAGTCAACTTATTAGGTCCCACCCCTATGACAATATATAATACAATAATATATATAATATAATTCAATTCAGTGGTTGCTGCGTAGATGCTATATATTATCTATATATAGCGGCATAGCTCGGTTAGTAGAGTGGCCGTGCCAGCAACTTGAGGGTTGCAGGTTCGATTCCCGCTTCCGCCATCCTAGTCACTGCCGTTGTGTCCTTGGGCAAGACACTTTACCCACCTGCTCCCAGTGCCACCCACACTGGTTTAAATGTAACTTAGATATTGGCTTTCACTATGTAAAGCGCTTTGAGTCACTAGAGAAAAGCGCTATATAAATATAATTCACTTCACTTCACATATCTATCCATCCATTTTCTACCGCTTATTCCCTTTTGGGGTCGCGGGGGGCGCTGGCGCCTATCTCAGCTACAATCGGGCGGAAGGCGGGGTACACCCTGGACAAGTCGCCAGCTCATCGCAGATAATACATTTAAATTCACACACACTTACATATATACACACACATATATACAATGTATATATATATATATATATAACATATATATATATACAAACATACAATACATAAATATACACACATAATCACATACATACACATACATATACCCAAAATACACACATATCCATCACACACACACACACACACACACACACACACACACACACACACACACACACACACACACACACACACACACACACACACACACAATGTATATATAATAGTATATTATTAACATTATTAACAGTTTTTGGTGCCTATGGGAAGAAGCTTTCATTTTGACTGTGATATTAGTGGTTAATAGTGGATCTGTGGCTGTGGAGCTACTGCCCCTGATCCACAGGACCTGAGGACCACACTTGCTATGTGTCCTATGTGTCCTATGTGTCCTATGTGTCCTATGTGTCCTATGTGTCCTATGCTGCGCATTAAAAGAGACGAGGGGAGCCCCCTGCCAGAGGAGTTATCCACGAACATAAGGTTTATTGGTGACATCCGTGTACGCAGAGGCGTTTTAAAAAGTCAGTAATTTTAGATTTTTAAACAGATACCGATAATTTCCAATATTACATTTTAAAGGCCTACTGAAATGAGATGTTCTTATTCAAACGGGGATAGCAGGTCCATTCTATGTGTCATACTTCATCATTTCGCGATATTGCCATATTTTTGCTGAAAGGATTTAGTAGAGAACATCGACAGTAAAGTTCGCAACTTTTGGTGCTAATAAAAAAGCCTTGCCTGTACCGGAAGTCGCAGACGATGAGGTCACTTGTGTGATGGCTCCTCACATTGTTTTTAATGGGAGCCTCCAACAAAAACAGCCATTCGGACCGAGAAAACGACAATTTCCCCATTAATTTGAGCGCGGATGAAAGATTCGTGTTTGAGGATATTGATAGCGACGGACTAGAAAAAAAATATATAATAAAATAAAATAAAAAGCGACGGCTCCAGTCGGCGGCAGTGTGAGCGTTTCAGATGTAATTAGACACATTTACTAGGACAATTCTGGAAGATCCCATATCTGCTTATTGTTTTAATAGTGCTTTAGTGAGATTGTAAAGACATACCTCGAGGTCGGATGGCTGCGGGGAACACGCAGTGTCTCAGAGAGAAGCCGAGGAGCCAAGCTCACAGCTGCCTTTTAAACAGTTACTGCAGGAGGACGAATAATCCAATGATGTCTCCGGTAAGATATATATCACAATTTTCCCATCCAAAAACATGCTGGTTGAAGTAGAGAAAACATGTTCGCTTGACCGCTCTGTGTTAAAAACAAAGAAACACCGGCTTTGTCTCGGTGCTAAAGACAGCTGCAATCCACCGCTTTCCACCAACAACATTGTTCTTTATAGTCTCCATTATTATTTGAACAAATTGCAAAAGATTCAGCAACACAAATGTCTAAATTATTGTGTAATTATGCGATGAAAAGAGACGACTTTTAGCCGTAAGTGGTGCTGAGCTAATATTTCCTGACAGTCCGTGACGTCACGCGTACACGTCATCATTCTGCAACGTTTTCAACAGGATACCTCGTGGGAAATTAAAAATTGCAATTTAGTAAATTAAAGCGGCCGTATTGTCATGTGTTGCAATGTTAATATTTCATCATTGATATATAAACTATCAGACTGCGTGGTCGCTAGTAGTGGCTTTCAGTAGGACTTTAAAGCATTTATCGGCCGATAATATCAGCAGTCCGATATCAGACATCCCTACTTATGATACTTACTGTCACCAAGTTTTCAGCAAATCAATGACTTTCAGTTCAATAAGACAGTGTTTTTAAACATTTTTTGAGCCAAGGCACATTATTTTCATTGAAACAATGTAGGTGGAGGTACACCACCAGCAGAAAACATAAAAAAATGAAACTCAGCATCTGATATTGAAAATAAAAAGTTCTCAGAAGTGTTGGAGAATAATTCAAACCATAATCAACCATGCATCACTATAACTCTTCGTCTCAAAGTACTGGAGTTTTTTTGTTGTCTTCCTTTGTGTAATGTCTTAGTCATTGTTTTGCGCTCCTATTTTAGTGGCTTTTCCTGTTTTGTTGGTATTTTCCTGTGGAATTTTCCTGTCTTCCTTGAGCGCTATTCCCCGCACCTGTTTTGTTTTAGCAATCAAGGCTGTGTAAGTTGTCGCTATCCTTCTTTGCGGGGACATTGTTAAATGTCATGTCATGTTCAGATGTACTTTGTGGATGCATGCTGTCTGCGCCACACCCTGGAAGTCTTTGCTGTCGTCCAGCATTCTGTTTTTGTTTACTTTGCAACCAGTTCAGTTTTCATTTAGTTTTGCAAAGCCTTCCCTAAGCTTCGATACCTTTTCTCAGCGGCACTCGTCTTTTGTTTGTTTTTGGTTTAAGCGTTAGATAACTTTTTTACCTGCACACAGTCGTCTGCATACTGTGATCACGACAAACCATGTTCCCGACATCTACAAAGCAATTAGCTACTTGCTGCCACCTACTGATATGAAAGAGTACAACATGGTTACTCTGCCGAGCTCCAGACAATCAACATTAGCACATTTGCAGATTATTATTATTGGTTTGCAAAAAATATTTGTAACCCAAATACGTGAATTTACATATTCTCCCACGACATCTCAAGGTTTTTCAACCACTGTGTGCCGCGGCACAGTGGTTGAAAAACACTACGATAAGACATTTAAATCTCTACGCTGCTGATCCGCCTCCGCTTGGGATGGTTTCCTGTGGACGGGACTCTCGCTGCTGTCTTGGATCCGCTTTGAACTGAACTCTGGCGGCTGTGTTGGAGCCACTATGGATTGAACTTTCACAGTATCATGTTAGACCCGCTCCACATCCATTGCTTTCGGTCCCCTAGAGGGGGTGGGGGGTTGCCCACATCTGAGGTCCTCTCCAAGGTTTCTCTAAGTCAGCATTGTCACTGGCGTCCCACTGGATGTGAATTCTCCCTGCCCACTGGGTGTGAGTTTTCCTTGCCCTTTTGTGGGTTCTTCCGAGGATGTTGTAGTCGTAATGACTTGTGCAGTCCTTTGAGACATTTGTGATTTGGGGCTATATAAATAAACATTGATTGATTGATTAAAAACATTCCTGTATGACATTCTGACTACCAAATTGCATTTGTATCCAAATATCGGGGTATTTTCTTAAATAAATGTAATTTATGCAAGCAAATAAAAACCTGTGACTAATCACAATTTAAGAGAGAAATTAAAAAAATTAACCAGTTGAAAGCCTTAATTTATACCCATAGCGTATGTACATGAACACAGAAGTCAGTCATATTGTACACAGAGTACATATAGAACATACTTGCCAACCTTGAGGTAGGGCGCGGGGGCGTGGTTAAGAGGGGAGGAGTATATTTACAGCTATCCATCCATCCATTTCCTACCGCTTATTCCCTTTGGGGGCGCTGGTGCCTATCTCAGCTGCAATTGGGCGGAAGGTGCTGTACACCCTGGACAAGTCGCCACCTCATCGCAGTATGTGTAGAAATCTTTATTTATAATTGAATCACTTGTTTATTTTTCAACGAGTTTTTAGTTGTTTTTATATCTTTTTTTCCAAATAGTTCAAGAAAGACCACTACAAACGAGCAATATTTTGCATTGTTATACAATTTAATAAATCAGAAACTGATGACATAGTGCTGTATTTTACTTCTTTATCTATTTTTTTCAACCAAAAACGCTTTGCTCTGATTAGGGGGTACTTGAATTAAAAAAATGTTCACAGGGGGTACATCTCTGAAGAAATGTTGAGAACCACTGCCGAATATGTTATTGTCACATATGCAAGTACAGTAGATGGCAGTATTTTCCTGTTTAAGAGTGTCACAACATTGCTGTTTACGGCAGACGAACTGCTTTATGGTAGACGAAAAAGTGACTGCTGTTGTTGTGTGTTGTTACCGCGCTGGGAGGACGTTAATGAAACTACCTAACAATAAACCCACGTAAGAAACCAAGAACTCCCCCTCGATCATTCTACAGTTAAAACGTCATTGGGCAAGTACTCTGTTTGTATTGCGGACGTGAAAACAGGCTGTCGACACGTCACTCGGGTCCGCATGGAGCTGGAGGGGGTGTGGCCTCCAGCTCCGCCTGAATTTCTGGAGATTTTTGGGAGGAAATTTGTCCCGGGAGGTTTTCGGGAGAGGCGCTGAATTTTGGGAGTATCACGGAAAATCCCGGAGGGTTGGCAAGTATGGTATAGAATAAAGTAATAACAATAAAAAAAACCTCCTTACTTTTATTCCTGTTGTTGTTTTGCACACGGAATGTTGAAAAGAAGGCAGAAACAAGCTAATTGGGATGTGGAAGTCTCAATGACACCACTATGCTGTCTATTTTGTAGTGGGAGATCCTCTCACATGTTCAACAATGCCATTTAAGCAGCTTGGGCCGGGCATGCAGCTAATGTGGACTCAGCCACTTCTCAAGAAAGCATTTAATAACACTAATAATTTAGACTGTAGATGTCAAAGTCAAGGCCCGCCGGCAAGATCCGGCCCGCAAATGAATTGTCTTTGGCCCTCGGGATGATATTTGATTAGTATTAGAACCGGCCTACAGCCAGCTGCTGTTTTGCACGCACCAATACTCCATTCCCCACAATGCAACGGGAACCTGTGAACTCACTGCAGCGCCGCAAGTGGGCCTCGGCTTCATTATTCATCATCATTCAGGACAGATGTCAACTTTCAGCAACCTCCCTCCCCAGGAATGGCTAAACGGAAGGTGGACGGTGAGAACAGGGTGTTTCAAGTTAGGTGCGAGGCAGAATACATGTTCACGCAGGTGAAAGGCAAACCTGTGTGGAGAAAGTATGGCTGTTATGAAAGAATATAATCTATGAAGGCACTATGAAACGTCTAAGAGACATAAATACATACAAAGATAAGAATATGGAGACGGAACAAAGGCTACAGAAGGTGGAAGCATGAAAACGAGGTCTTAAGTCCCGGCAGGTTCTGTTCACAAAAGCCAGATCACGGAGCTATGGTGTCGTTTTGATATCTGACACCATGTTTAATTATAATTATAATTGTAATATTTGAATGATGGTAAATGAATGTGTTGTGGCAGTATGCGGATTTCACCACAGGAGTTTTGTGGAAACAATTGATTGTTTTTGCAAACATTTTTAATAAACTGCCAACATTAGAATGCTAAACAGGAAGTGCTGACAGTTTAATGGCTTTGTAAAAACAGACAAAGTCAAGTCATTGTGTTCTTCATGCTGCACCAATTTTTTTCTCAGAGTTTTCCACTTACGTCAAGGATTATTTGTAGTTTGTACATTTGCAGAACGTATTTTTGGTCAAACTAAGACAAAGAAAATAATTTGAAGTTGTCTTTATTTTTAAGTTATTATGCCATGATTTTACCCGTACGGCTCGCATGGGATTCGATTTTCCTTCATGTGGCCCTTGAGCTAAAATGAGTTCGACACCCCTGATTTAGACTAATACTGATTTCACGACACTTTCCTGTTCTTTGACACGGTCAGGCTTGCCCCTGACAGTTTGTTTGTGTTCTGTTTTTTTCCTGTGTGTAGTATTTCCCGTCAGCGCTCTTACTTTGTTGGTTTCCTGTCTTTAGTTCCTGTCAGCGCTCTTATTTTGTCTGTTTCCTGTCTTTCTCCCTGAGTGCTGTCTCCCCTCAACTGGGGCTGGTTGGCACCTGTCAATCAGCCCACTCCTATTTATACCTGTCTTCCCATCCAGTCTGGGCTGGATTATCGTCATGTATTGTCGCTTCTGTATTGTTGCTCCTGTCGTGTCGTACCTTTGCAGCGTAGCGGTAAGCTATATTCGTTAGATGTTTGTAACTTACTGTTTTTTGTTCCATGCTTCCAGTTTGTTTTCATATTACAAGTACGACTTCTGTTTTCCTGCTCGCTACCCGCTGGCTTCCACGCCAGGCACTTTTGTTTATGCTAGCCTCCATGCTAAGCCCTATTTGTTTTCTAGCTCCCATACTAGCTCTTTTAGTTTGTTATCCGCCTCGTGCGCGCTTTTGGTTGTACCCCTTTGGTTTGTTCTTGTTTTAGTATCTTTATTAAATCATATTTTCCTATCCGAGAGGGTAGCTTCCCTTCGCTTTCGGGTGGGGGGACGGGTCCTGACTGTTGTTTGTGCTTACGCACCAAACAGCAGTTCAGAATACCCACCCTTTTTGGGTACACTCGAGGGAGTACTGGAAAGTGCTCCTCCGGGTGATTCCCTTGTCCTACTGGGAGACTTCAACGCTCATGTTGGCAACGACAGTGAAACCTGGAGAGGCGTGATTGGGAAGAATGGTCGCCCGGATCTAAACCCGAGTGGTGTTTTGTTATTGGACTTTTGTGCTCGTCACAGTTTGTCGATAACAAACACCAGGTTCAAACATAAGGGTGTCCATATGTGCACTTGGCACCAGGACACCCTAGGCCGCAGTTCCATGATCGACTTTGTAGTTGTGTCATCGGATTTGCGGCCTTATGTTTTGGACACTCGGGTGAAGAGAGGGGCGGAGCTTTCTACCGATCACCACCTGGTGGTGAGTTGGCTGCGATGGTGGGGGAGGATGCCGGACAGACCTGGCAGGCCCAAACGCATTGTGAGGGTCTGCTGGGAACGTCTGGCAGAGTCTCCTGTCAGACAAAGTTTCAATTCACACCTCCGGGAGAACTTTGAACATGTCACAAGGGAGGTGCGGGACATTGAGTCCGAGTGGACCATGTTCCGAACCTCTATTGTCGAGGCGGCTGATTGGAGCTGTGGCCGCAAGGTTGTTGGTGCCTGTCGTGGCGGTAATCCCAGAACCCGTTGGTGGACACCAGCAGTGAAGGATGCCGTCAAGCTGAAGAAGGAGTCCTATCGGGTTCTTTTGGCTCATAGGACTCCGGAGGCAGTGGACGGGTACCGAAGGGCCAAGCGGTGTGCAGCTTTAGCGGTCGCGGAGGCAAAAACTCGGACATGGGAAGAGTTCGGGGAAGCCATGGAAAACGACTTCCGGACGGCTTCGAAGCGATTCTGGACCACCATACGGCGCCTCAGGAAGGGGAAGCAGTGCACTATCAACACCGTGTATGGTGCGGATGGTGTTCTGCTGACTTCGACTGCGGATGTTGTGGATCGGTGGAGGGAATACTTCGAAGACCTCCTCAATCCCACCAACACGTCTTTCTTTGAGGAAGCAGTGCCTGGGGAATCTGTAGTGGACTCTCCTATTTGTGGGGCTGAGGTCGCTGAGGTAGTTAAAAAGCTCCTCGGCGGCAAGGCCCCGGGGGTGGATGAGATCCGCCCGGAGTTCCTTAAGGCTCTGGATGCTGTGGGGCTGTCTTGGTTGACAAGACTCTGCAGCATCACGTGGACATCGGGGGCGGTACCTCTGGATTGGCAGACCGGGGTGGTGGTCCCTCTCTTTAAGAAGGGTGTGTTCCAACTATCGTGGGATCACACTCCTCAGCCTTCCCGGTAAGGTTTATTCAGGTGTACTGGAGAGGAGGCTTCGCCGGATAGTCGAACCTCGGATTCAGGAGGAACAGTGTGGTTTTCGTCCTGGTCGTGGAACTGTGGACCAGCTCTATACTCTCGGCAGGGTTCTTGAGGGTGCATGGGAGTTTGCCCAACCAGTCTACATGTGCTTTGTGGACTTGGAGAAGGCATTCGACCGTGTCCCTCGGGAAGTCCTGTGGGGAGTGCTCAGAGAGTATGGGGTATCGGAATGTCTTATTGTGGCGGTCCACTCCCTGTATGATCAGTGTCAGAGCTTGGTCCGCATTGCCGGCAGTAAGTCGGACACGTTTCCAGTGAAGGTTGGACTCCGCCAAGGCTGTCCTTTGTCACCGATTCTGTTCATAACTTTTATGGACAGAATTTCTAGGCGCAGCCAAGGCGTTGAGGGGTTCCGGTTTGGTGGCCACGGGATTAGGTCTCTGCTTTTTGCAGATGATGTAGTCCTGATGGCTTCATCTGGCCGGGATCTTCAGCTCTCACTGGATCGGTTCGCAGCCGAGTGTGAAGCGACCGGAATGAGAATCAGCACCTCCAAGTCCGAGTCCATGGTTCTCGCCCGGAAAAGGGTGGAGTGCCATCTCCGGGTTGGGGAGGAGACCCTGCCCCAAGTGGAGGAGTTCAAGTACCTAGGAGTCTTGTTCACGAGTGGGGGAAGAGTGGATCGTGAGATCGACAGGCGGATCGGTGCGGCGTCTTCAGTAATGCGGACGTTGTATCGATCCGTTGTGGTGAAGAAGGAGCTGAGCCGGAAGGCAAAGCTCTCAATTTACCGGTCGATCTACGTTCCCATCCTCACCTATGGTCATGAGCTTTGGGTCATGACCGAAAGGATAAGATCACGGGTACAAGCGGCCGAAATGAGTTTCCTCCGCCGGGTGGCGGGTCTCTCCCTTAGAGATAGGGTGAGAAGCTCTGCCATCCGGGAGGAACTCAACGTAAAGCCGCTGCTCCTCCACATCGAGAGGAGCCAGATGAGGTGGTTCGGGCATCTGGTCAGGATGCCACCCGAACGCCTCCCTAGGGAGGTGTTTAGGGCACGTCCAGCTGGTAGGAGGCCACGGGGAAGACCCAGGACACGTTGGAAAGACTATGTCTCCCGGCTGGCCTGGGAACGCCTCGGGATCCCCCGGGAAGAGCTAGACGAAGTGGCTGGGGATAGGGAAGTCTGGGCTTCCCTGCTTAGGCTGCTGCCCCCGCGACCCGACCTCGGATAAGCGGAAGATGATGGATGGATGGATGGATTTTCCTATCCAATGCCTGCCTCCATCTCTGCATCTTGGGGTTCGTCACAAACTAACTTTGACAAACACACTGCCATCAAGCAGAATGCTTCAGGCTTGGGAGACTTAATTGAGTTCAAGTTTAAAAGACAATGAATAGGAACAAATGTGCTCTCCATCCTTAGTCTAGCAACAAACGACAACATATTCCGCAAGTTGAGTTTTTTTTGTACGGTATTAATCGTTTATTTGACTGCGTCGTAAGCGCAAACAATACGAGGACCACCTGGATTGGAATTCTGCTGCATGTCTCCACCAGCAGCCAGCAGCCTTGTGTCGTTCACGTGGTCCCATTCGGTAAAGGTTGACCATGCACATCAGCGGTGTCATGGGAGAGTGTGAACCGAGAATGTTCAACAATTAGTCAGAGCTCATCCCCTGACCATACGCTGACATTTGTCTGAATTACACAGGGAGCACGCAGGACGCAGCCAGGACAAATGGCACGAATCGGCCATAAGGGACATCTCTACAGACAAATCATGACCTCAGCTGCACAGTAGAAAACGGTTAGTTTGTACATTGTGTTCTCCACCATTAAATTCAATTAGCACACATTTTTCTTTCTCCTGCACACGCGTGTTATTATTTTTACACACAGCATTTCTCATTCTCGTTAATCATCTTTCAAGCACGTTATGTTCAGGGAAACTCTGAACAGCAACAACACATGACCGTACACAACAATTATTTAACGGTTTTATTTATTTACAATTATATGATAGCTCTCTTGTCCAATGTCCCGAACGGCCGAGTAGTGTTGCCGAAAATAGCGTCCTCTGCTGCGACTTGTTCCGTAGTTGCAAAGTCCATCTTCACGAAGGTATTTTCTTCTGGTTTATGAGTAAATCATACATTAAAAGATGTGAGATTTGAGCAGAGGATGTTGTGGCTTATGCAGCCCTTTGAGACACTCGTGATTTAGGGCTATATAAATAAACTTTGATTCAATCAATCAACTTAATGGATTGATTGATTGAAGTTTACAGATAATTATGAATGATTAGTTCAAATGTAGAAAAATATGTCGGCGTTGTGGTTGTCGTCACTCTTTACCAGAAGTGAAAATCTAGTCAACACAACTGCGGTTGCTCCTCCTGGAGACACTGCCCCTTAGTGTTTTGGTAGAGAATTACAAGTCTGGCACGACTGCCGCAGCAGGACTATATATCAAAGAAGACATCGCCAGAGTGTATTTCAGCCTCTAGCCTGCAAAAACAGTCCAGTACCACGCCGGTTTTATTTTAATGTAGACTTTGTTTCAGGAATGGTAAATGGGTTGTACTTGTATAGCGCTTTTCTACCCCAGTTTAAGGAGCCCAAAGCGCTTTGACAGTATTTCCACATTTGCCCATTCACACACTGACGGAGGGAGCTGCCCTACAAGGCGCTCACCAGGACCCATCAGGAGCAAGGGTGAAGTGTCTTGCCCAAGGACACAACGGACATGACTAGGATGGTAGAAGGTGGGGGGATTGGACCAGGAACCCTCAGATTACTGGCACAGCCACTCTACCAACTTCGCCACGCCGTCCCCAGGAAGAAGGAGCTGAGCCGGAAGGCAAAGCTCTCAGTTTTCCGGTCAACCTGCGTTCCCATCCTCATGTATTGTCATGAGCTTTGGGTTATAACCGAAAGGACAAGATCAAGGGTATAAGCGCCGAAATTAGTTTCCTCTGCCGGGTGACAGGTCTCTCCCTTAGAGATAGGGTGAGAAGCTCTGCCATCCGGGAGGAACTCAAAGTAAAGCTGCTGCTCCTCCACATGTGGAGGAGCCAGATGAGGTGGTCCGGGCATCTGGTCAGGATACCACCCAAACGCCTCCCTTGCACGTCCAACCGGGAGGAGGCCACGAGGAAGACCCAGGACACGTTGGGAAGACTATGTCTCCTGGCTGGCCTGGGAACGCCTTGGGATCCCCCGTGGAGGAGCTGGACAAAGTGGCTGGGGAGAGAGAAGTCTGGGCTTCTCTGCTTAGGCTGCTGACCCCACGACCTGACCTCGGAAAAGCTGAGGAAAATGGATGCATGGATGTGATTCAGGACTACTGCTAGCCTCATCATCAGCCAATCAATAGAATCAAAGCGTTCCGAAAACATTATGGAAAAAACCGCCCTGAATCATGCAGTACTTCAGTCGATGGAGTGAGGAAAGCAAGCCTTTATGCGTATCTAGCCTCTGTGCAACCTACTCAGCCTCTATTTCTACATTTAAAAGCAGATCCATGTTGAAGGGAGGTGTCACGCTCCTACATTATCACACAGGCATTTCAACAGATGGCCTGACCCAAGAAAAAGATTTCTCCAGTGGCTTTGTAAGGTCAGTGAAGATCCATCCGTACACAGACAGAAGTGCAGCAATCACAGCTCATGCGTTAACCATAAGGGGTTTGTTGAGCAAATAATCTCATCCAAAGCAGCCAAAATGGTTACAGATGTTTGTGTCTCAAAAATGCCTTTGGTCCAAATCGCTAAAATAGTGTCAGGGGTATCTAATCACCCTTAAATCAGGTATCAAGAAGGTGGATGTCTGAGGTTTGAAATGGAGTCCATGGTGATAATTGACCAGGAAAGGCAATCACAAAGGTTTGAGGGATTTTGCAGACAGCAGAAGTCCAAATAGACCGTTTTAATAGATTTACTGTGGGTTTTAAGAGACCTTTTAGGCCGACATGCTCGCATCTAACCTTGTTAAACAGGTTAAATTAAAGTACACTATTATTATATCCCAAGAAAAGCTATGAGTTGTAAGTGTGTTTTTGGGGGGTTGAATGTTGGTAACAGAATAACAGGATGTCAGAAGAACACTTAAAAACTTAACCCTGGTTATGTTTTGTTTCCATGATTGTCCCACAATAGACTTCCCTCTGCTCCATTCTCAACATCCAGGATATTCAACTATATCGTTTTGGGGGCCACATCTTTGGACGGCCGGACTTCTCCCGTCACTATTAATCTGATTTTGTATATCACACTTATAGTATACAGTAACTAATATGTTGAACAAATGACTAATGACTTCATCTGAAGTAAACAAGTTGCAGCAACACCTTGGTTACATAAATCATATTACAGAAGAAAATTGAAACTGCTAAAAAAGAGAACACTTAAGGGGTTGCTTAGAGGAATGATTGAGTTATGTAAATTATGAAATTTGGACCAAAGTGTTAGAGATACATTAGCGAGATTAAAATGTCAATGCAAGAATCTGTTTACATTGGTCTAAGCTTCTCTAAACAACACAAGTAGTCTACTTTTTGGGGGAATTTGTTGCAAAGATGGTTGTCTCCAGATTTTTGAACTGAACTCGGTAATCGGTATGGTGTCATTCTTGGGCCCCTAGGCCGTGAATTGAATAGAACTGCTTTACAGTGTCTACACCAGGAGCCACAAACTTCGGACCCAGACGCTGTCCTATACGGATCTGGACCTATAGTCAATAATAATTTAAAAGAAACCTATGATGATTTAATTTATTTTAACACGCTTTCTTGTCTGTTTGGTGTACCGTTTTGCCTACATTTTTCTCCACAGTCAAATTTATAACAAATGTGGAGGCATTCCCTAGATTTCAATTGAAATCCTAATTTCTCCACCCTCTCCAAAAGTATCAGAATTTTTTTTCAATGTACACTGGTAAATATATACCTCGAAGAAGAACATCATCGCTATATTTTTAAGAATATTTATATAGATTCACCGCTCACTGTTATGTTCAGAGAAGGGAAGGAGGCGACAACCAGGACAGAACTGCAATTTTTCAAGGTTTATTTTAAACCTTTGATGAATACGTGACATTTGTATGCTACTCCAAGTGAATGAGTGTGACTATGTGTAATATTAATAATGTAAATGTTACCAAGGCTTGTTGTCTGTGAGTGTTGGTTGTAATCTTTCGTCGAATCACAAGGGGCAGGACGAAGAGGTAGTTGGTGGACAGGCAATGGCTCGTGAGGAGGAGCGAGGCAGCGTGGTCTGGGTCCGAGAAGGAGGTTGTGGATCGAGGAGGGCAGTCAGGAATCCGGTTGGATGTCTAAGGACAAGGCTCGGAATGTAGGGCAGTCAGGGAAGGTTAGCGACGTTCTGGCAAAGGTTCCTCGGGTCTGCTGGTCTTTATGCCGCTCCCTTTCATCAAGTCCAGGTGTGTTGATTATCGACTGAGTAGAGGCTCGTTGCTGCGTGGGCGTGCTGCGCTCAGCACGAGCAGAGACACGTCTGAGCTCGCCATCAACAGAGGCGCGTCTTGGCGCGCTGTCAGCCGCTGAGGGAACGCGGGTTCGACTCCGCATCATAACAATCACAACATTACTGTAAGTAAACATGCCCTTTCTCGGATCGATACAGTGCTACATGAATTGATTCACGTGGACCCCGACTTAAACAAGTTGAAAAACTTATTGGAGTGTTACCATTTAGTGGTCAATTGTACGGAATATGTACTGTACTGTGCAATCTACTAAGAAAGGTTTCAATCAATCAAACATACAAAAAAGCTGCTTATATTAATATTTATGTCACTTCAAGTTGGTTTGATTGTGCAGCTATCCTGATTATCTGAAAATAATACTTAATCCTGCCATCCCTTACGGACCATCAAACCAAGTAAAATGTCGCAATAGTGCCGTCTTTTACTTTTGGAATTTGGATGATAATCCAGTCCATCTTGGCAGAAAAGCCCTGTGTAAAATCTGGAGAAATGAACACGGAAGTACTTGTTTGTACTGCAGACATCAGAGCTCCTCCCCATCTGGCTGATTGCTAATACTTAACGTCCCAAAAATTATGACGACGACACTGTGGTGTCACACTTTATCCAGGGATAACTGCAAACACTGTTCAGAAGCATCCAAAACTGCATGCAAATTTAGCCAAAATCTATGGACCTTCTGATTTGGTGCATTGTTTACCACGAGTATCCAATATTATAACATTTATAAGTCACAAACAAATCATTATATGTCCCTTTCAATTTTGTCAGACCTCTTCTATTTTACCTTGGCAGCTTTTATAGTCTTTAAATCAGTACTGATTGATCAGATCAGAAAATACACTGACCAATTGCATGTGAGTTAAGCCATCCAACTTGACACTACTCAGCCAATCAAATCTGGGCGCTTAACATCCATCCATCCATCCAATTTATACTGCTTGTCCCTGTCGTGGTCGCAGGGGTGGCTGGAGCCTATCCCATTTGCACTCGAGCAGAAGGCCGTTACACCCTGGACAAGTCGCCACCTCATCGCAGGGCCAACACAGATAGACAGACAACATTCACACACTAGGGACCATTTAGTGTTGCCAATCAACCTATCCCCAGGTGCTTTGGAGGTGGGAGGGGCCTATCCCCAGGTGCATGTCTTTGGAGGCGACCCTAAATGCAGAGATAGATGAGAAAGAAGCGAAGTGAGCGACATGGAAGAACGAGTGACATCCCGGGAAATACATGGCACACTATAAGAAGCGGAAAGTGGTGAGTGCAAATATTGCTTTCAAGCCAGGATGTACAGTATTTAATGTTCATTCTGTTTTCTGGAAACACAAAAGTTTTCCGTTCCCAGATCAGACATTAGCGTGAGAGAGGATGCGCATCTTTTGAATTTTAGTTGAATTAACTTGCTGTAGAGTCTACAACAGTGGTTCTTAAACTATTTTTAGCACCTCAGAAAATACTCCAAGTGCCATCATAATAACCAACATTAAAATACTGTAGCGTAATAGTCCCAAGTATTCATTAAAACAAGACAGATCTTTTATTTAACAAGTATATTTAGTATTTAGACCACTGTTACACTACACACAGATTGAGCAGTAACACTGGGTTTGATAATAGGAAAATAAAACACTGTACTTTATTCAGGTGGTTCTTTGGCGTACCACTGGATGGATTCCGCTTACCATTCCACAGTTTGAAAATCACAGCGCTACAGTATTGTTGTATTGCTGCCACACTGTTATTGTAAATTATTTGTTGTGACTGCTTTATGTATTTGACACAATGAAACTGTACATAGGGGTGGAAGTATGCAACTACCGTATTTTTCGGACTATAAGTCGCAGTTATTTTCATAGTTTGGCCGGGGGTGCGACTTATACTCAGGAGCGACTTATACTTAGGAGCGACTTATGTGTGAAATTATTAACACATTACCGTAAAATATCAAATAATATTATTTAGCTCATTCACGTAAGAGACTAGACCAGTGGTTCTTAACCTGGGTTCGATTGAACCCTAGAGGTTCGGTGAGTAGGCCTAAGGGGTTCGGCGGAGCCTCCGCCACCAGAGGTGGGTAGTAACGCGCTACATTTACTCCGTTACATCTATTTGAGTAAATATTGGGATAAATTGTACTTCTACGAGTAGTTTTTATGCAACATACTTTTACTTTTACTTGAGAATATTTATAGAGAAGAAAGGCTACTTTTACTCTGCTCCATTCATGTACATTCAGCTCGTTACTTGCTACTTTTTTTTTAATCGATATATTAATGTTTGTTTTGGTTTTTCGAAGTAGGATACCCATGCCTGCGTTTCACCAATCACATGCAGTCACTGGTGACGTAGGACCAATCAAACAGAGCCAGGGGGTCACATGACCGTCAGACGTCGAATCCGACTTAAAAATGTTGTAAAACTTACTGGGGTGTTACCATTTAGTGGTCAATTTTTCGAAATATGTACTGTACTGTACTGTGCAATCTACTAATAAAAGTTTCAATCAATCAATCAAAAGTGTAAAGAAAAAAAAGACACTTTTTATTTCAACCGTACTTCCCGTCAAAAGCCTAAAGGCTGATCGCACAGTTCCTGTCTTCACAATAAAAGTGCCACTCCATTGCGCCTGTGCTAACAAAATAAGAGTCTCCGAAAACCAGTGCAAACAAGCTAACAAGCTACGGAGTTTATCGCCAATGTATTTCTTGTAAAGTGTATGAAAACGAATATGGAAGCTGGACAAATAAGATGCCAAAAACCAACGACTTTCATGTGGTTTTAGACAGAAAGGAAGAACTTTTTTTCTCATCCATTTGAAACCGTTGACGTTATCAGCACTACTGATTCCAATCAATGCAAGTCATCAGAATCAGGTAATACACCAACTTATATTCTTGTCTTCATGAAAGATAGGAATCTATATGTTAAACATGCATGTATATTCATTAAAACACCTTTAACATGTCAACAAAAACGGCAAAATAAATAAATATACATTATATACTGTGTATATATATATATATCCATCCATCCATTTTCTACCGCTTATTCCCTTTCGGGGTCGCGGGGGGCGCTGGCGCCTATCTCAGCTACAATCGGGCGGAAGGCAGGGTACACCCTGGACAAGTCGCCACCTCATCGCAGGGCCAACACAGATAGACAGACAACATTCACACTCACATTCACACACTAGGGACCATTTAGTGTTGCCAATCAACCTATCCCCAGGTGCATGTCTTTATATATATATATGTATATATATATATATATATATATCTCCGTCCATCCATCCATCCATCCATTTCCTACTGCTTATTCCCTTTTGAGGTCGCGGGGGGCGCTGGCACCTATCTCAGCTACAATCGGGTGGAAGGCGGTGTACACCCTGGACATATTAATATATATGATAAGTGTGTGTATGTATATATGAGGTAGATCACCTCGACTTGGTCATTTATTAAATAATTGATTGACGTTGAAAGACTTATTGGGGTGTTACCATTTAGTGGTCAATTGTACGGAATATGTACTGTACTGTGCAATCTACTAATACAGGTTTCAATCAATCAATCAATCAATGAATGCCTACTGAGGCTATGGTGCTGTTAAGTTATTGTGGCTAAATTTGCCTTTTTTTTATTTTAATGTATTATTATTTAATATATATTATTGTTTTAGTTGATTAAGAGATATTCCTGGCTCTGAATTTGCTCACTGCTATTTTTATGTTTTTGTGCATTATTTGTTGCCGTAATCAGGTTACTCATCAGTTACTCAGTACTTGAGTAGTTTTTTCACAACATACTTTTTACTTTTACTCAAGTAAATATTTGGGTGACTACTCCTTACTTTTACTTGAGTAATACATCTCTAAAGTAACTGTACTCTTACTTGAGTACAGTTTTTGGCTACTCTACCCACCTCTGTCCGCCGCTGAGGTCAAGACACACCCAACTCATTGTGTAAATAAAAACTTCACCCAATTAGCGTATTGTGGATACTCCCAAACAATGTTCCCTCTAATTTTCCATCTGATTTGCAGGTGTGTAATTTGTTGTGGCCCTGCGAGGAGGTGGCGACTTGTCCAGGGTGTATCGGCGCCTTCCGCCCGATTGTAGCTCAGATAGGCACCAGCACCCCCCGCGAGCCAAAAGGAAATAAGCAGTAGAAAATGGATGGATGGATAATTTGTTGAGAGTTAATGCACTGTGTTTGTGTTGTTCTTTGAATAAGTTGATGTTCATGCACGGTTCATTTTGTGCACCAGTAAAAAAAAAAAACATAACTTTGTCTTGAATTTGAAAAAAAGACATATTTTTCACTAAAGAAGGGTTCGGTGAAGGCGCATATGAAACTTGTGGGGTTCGGTACCTCCAACAAGGTTAAGAACCACTGGATTAGACGTATTAGATTTCATGGGATTTATGGATTAGGAGTGAGAGATAGTTTGATAAAGGTATAGCATGTTCTATATGTTCTAGTTATTTGAATGACTGTTACCATAATATGTTATGTTAACATAGCAGGCACCTTCTTAGTTGGTTATTTATGTGTCATATAACCTACACTTATTCAGCCTGTTCACTATTTTTTATTTATTTTAAATTGCCTTTCAAATGTCAATTCTTGCTGTTGGGTTTTATCAAATAAATTTTCAAAAAAACGCGACTTATACTCCAGTGCGACTTATATATGTTGATTTTTCCTTCTTTGGTATGTATTTTCAGCCGGTGCGACTTATACTCCGGAGCGACTTATACTCCGAAAAATACGGTATTTGTCCAAAAGGCTGAAATATTTCAAAATTTTACTAAAGATAAACTTCCTTTGAAATATAAACCCTGTTTCCATGTGAGTTGGGAAATTGTGTTAGATGTAAATATAAACGGAACACAATGATTTGCAAAACATTTTCAACCCATATTCAGTTGAATGCACTACAAAGACAACATATTTGATGTTCAAACTCATAAACTCTTTTTATTTTGCAAAAAAAAATGTAATGAATGTCATGGCTGCAACACGTGCCAAAGTAGTTGGGAAAGGGCATGTTCACCACTGTGTTACATCACCTTTTCTTTTAACAACACTCAATAAATGTTTGGGAACTGAGGAAGCTAATTGTTGAAGCTTTGAAAGTGGAATTCTTTCCCATTCTTGTTTTATGTAGAGCTTCAGTCGTTCAACAGTCCGGGGTCTCCGCTGTCCTATTTTACGCTTCATAATGTGCCACACATTTCCGATGGTAGACAGGTCTGGACTGCAGGCGAGTCAGGAAAGTACCTGCACTCTTTTTTTACGAAGCCACGCTGTTGTAACATGTGCTGAATGTGGCTTGGCATTGTCTTGCTGAAATAAGCAGCGGCGTCCATGAAAAAGACGGCGCTTAGATAGCAGCATATGTTGTTCCAAAACCTGTATGTACCTTTCAGCATTAATGGTGCCTTCACAGATGTGTAAGTTACCCATGCCTTGGGCACTAATACACCCCCATACCATCACACATGCTGACTACAACACACTAATACACCCCCATACCATCACACATGCTGACTACAACACACTAATACACCCCCATACCATCACACATGCTGACTACAACACACTAATACACCCCCATACCATCACACATGCTGACTACAACACACTAATACACCCCCATACCATCACACATGCTGACTACAACACACTAATACACCCCCATACCATCACACATGCTGACTACAACACACTAATACACCCCCATACCATCACACATGCTGACTACAACACACTAATACACCCCCATACCATCACACATGCTGACTACAACACACTAATACACCCCCATACCATCACACATGCTGACTACAACACACTAATACACCCCCATACCATCACACATGCTGACTACAACACACTAATACACCCCCATACCATCACACATGCTGACTACAACACACTAATACACCCCCATACCATCACACATGCTGACTACAACACACTAATACACCCCCATACCATCACACATGCTGACTACAACACACTAATACACCCCCATACCATCACACATGCTGACTACAACACACTAATACACCCCCATACCATCACACATGCTGACTACAACACACTAATACACCCCCATACCATCACACATGCTGACTACAACACACTAATACACCCCCATACCATCACACATGCTGACTACAACACACTAATACACCCCCATACCATCACACATGCTGACTACAACACACTAATACACCCCCATACCATCACACATGCTGACTACAACACACTAATACACCCCCATACCATCACACATGCTGACTACAACACACTAATACACCCCCATACCATCACACATGCTGGCTTTTGAACTTTGCGCCTATAACAACCCGGATGTTTATTTTCCTCTTTGTTCTGGAGAACACCACATCCACATTTTCCAAATATAATTTGAAATGTGGACTCTTCAGACCACAGAACACTTTTCCACTTTGCATCAGTCCATATTAGATGATCCCGGGCCCAGTGAAGCCGGCGGTGTTTCTGGATGTTGTTGATAAATGGCTTTTGCTTTGCATACTAGAGTTTTAACTTGCACTTACAGATGTAGCGACCAACTGTATTTAGTGACAGTGGTTTTCTGAAGTGTTCCTGAGCCCATGTGGTGATATCCTTTAGAGATTGATGTCGTTTTTTTGATACAGTGCCGTCTGAGGGATCGAAGGTCACGGTCATTCAATGTTGGTTTCTGGCCATGCTGCTTATGTGGAATGATGTCTCCAGATTCTCTGAACCTTTTGATGATATTATGGACCGTAGATGATAAAATCCTTAAATTTCTTGCAATTGCACTTTGAGAAACGTTGTTCTTAAACTGTTTGACTATTTGCTCACGCAGTTGTGGACAAACTGTCTTGTGAAAGACTGAGCATTTTTTGGGAAGCTGTTTTTATAGCCAATCATGGCACCCACCTGTTCCCAATTAGCCTACACACCTGTGGGATGTTCCAAATAAGTGTTTGATGAGCATTCCTCAACTTTATCAGTATTTATTGCCACCTTTCCCAACTTCTTTGTCATGTGTTGTTGGCATCAAATTCTAATGTTAATGATTATTTGCAAAAAAAAAAAAAAGTTTATGAGTTTGAACATGAAATATGTTGTCTTTGTAGCATATTCAACTGAATATGGCTTGAAAAGGATTTGCAAATCATTGTATTCTGTTTATATTTACATCTAACACAATTTCCCAACTCGTATGGAAACGGGGTTTGTAAAATGCATTTTTCAGTAAGTCTCTCTTCAACCTTGTTGTCTTTATCTCCTTCCACCTCGGGAATATAAGAGTAATTGACATGCAATGAGGTGGGAGGAGATGTAGGCTGTTATTCCCATCTGTCCAACGTACAGTGCGAGCCATCAAAGAAAAATGAAAGAATGCAAAATAAAGATGTTGGACAAGAAATACAGCTAAACAAGAGAAGATACAGTTTTTCGCTTTACTCCTACATTTGTCTTGGCGTATCTGCCGGTTGGCTGCCACCCGCAATCTCCACTCTCTCCCTCCCATCTGGTTGCACTATCAAGAGGAGCACAAATCGGAGATTGTCTCTCTCCTCCAAGCTGCTGCATTCATGCTGGCATCAGGCACTGACAAATGGCCGCTCATTGCATCCACTGATGAGGAATGGCACCAGCTGACACTGTGAAGCCCATCAAGTGAGACATGATGTTCCTGGCAAAGGTGCACCACGGATCTATAAAATAGCACAATATGCACACACACTCCAGGATCGGAAAGACACTTAAGTGCATCACGACCTGAATTTAAAGAGTTGAATGTAAGTTCAAATGATGCAATATTAATGTGTGGATGTGTGTCCATCTGCAATTAGACTTTTACAGCGGCACCTCGGTTTTCATATGCCTCAGTTTTAGGCCCTGTCTACACTAAGCCGGATAACCCCTTAAACAAAGAATTTTTTAGCCTAAGCCCCGTTTAAGCCACACTAAACTATCGTTTAATGTTCCCCTCCTCGGACCAGTGCGCCGTGTATTTGCTTTGTATGGTCTAATTCAGTGCTTCTCAAATGGGGGTGCGCGTACCCCTGGGGGGACTTGAAGGTATGCCAAGGTGTACGTGAGTTTTTAAAAAAAAAGCAACAATTAAAAAATCCTTTATGAATATATCTATTGAATGATGCTTCAACAAAATATGAATGTAAATTCACAAACTGTGAAAAAAAATACAACAATGCAATATTTTATATAATATAATATATATTTTATATAATATAATATATATTTTATATAATATAATATATATCATGTTAGACCCGCTCGACATCCATTGCTTTCCTCCTCTCCAAGGTTCTCATAGTCATCATTGTCACCGACGTCCCACTGGGTGTGAGTTTTCCTTGCCCTTATGTGGGCCTACCGAGGATGTCGTAGTGGTTTGTGCAGCCCTTTGAGACACTAGTGATTTAGGGCTATATAAGTAAACATTGATTGATTGATTGATTGATTTTCAGTGTTGACAGCTAGATTTTTTGTGGACTCGTTCTATAAATATTGATGTTAAAGAATTATTTTTTTGTGAAGAAATGTTTAGAAGTAAGTTGATGAATCCAGATGGATCTCTATTACAATCCCCAAAGAGGGCACTTTAAGTTGATGATTACTTCTATGTGGAGAAATCTTTATTTATAATTGAATCACTTGTTTATTTTTCAACAAGTTTTTAGTTATTTTTATATCTTTTTTTTCCAAATAGTTCAAGAAAGACCACTACAAATGAGCAATATTTTGCACTGTTATACAATTTAATAAATCAGAAAGTGATGACATAGTGCTGTATTTTACTTCTTTATCTCTTTTTTTCCAACCAAAAATGCTTTGCTCTGATTAGGGGGTACTTGAATTAAGAAAATGTTCACAGGGGGTACATGACTGAAAAAAGGTTGAGAAGCACTAATCTAATTCAGTGGTTGTCAAATAGGGGTACGCGTACCCCTGGGGGTACTTGAAGGTATGCCAAGGGGTACGTGAGATTTTTTTAAAAATATTCTAAAAATTGCAACAATTCAAAAATCCTTTATAAATATATTTGTTGAATAATACTTCAACACAATATGAATGTAAGAAACGCAACAATGCAATTTTAAGTGTTGATAGCTAGATTTTTCGTGGACATGTTCCATAAATATTGATGTTAAAGATTTCTTTTTTTGTGAAGAAATGTTTAGAATCCAGATGGATCTCTATTACAATCCCCAAAGAGGGCACTTTAAGTTGATGATTACTTCTATGTGGAGAAATCTGTATTTATAATTGAATCACTTGTTTATTTTTGCACCAGTTTTTAGTTGTTTTTATATCTTTTTTTCCAAATAGTTGAAGAAAGACCACTACAAATGAGCAATATTTTGCACTGTTATACAATTTAACAAATCAGGAACTGATGACATAGTGCTGTATTTTACTTTTGTATCTCTTTTTTCCAACCAAAAATGCTTTGCTCTGATGAGGGGGTACTTGAATAAAAAAAATGTTCACACGGGGTACATCACGGAAAAAAGGTTGAGAAGCACTGGTCTAATTGATCGTTTACAAACTGAGTTCGGAGAAGAAGTGACGCCTGAGAGGCCTTGTCCCACACAGGAAGTGACATCAGAGAGAACGCGCCACAGCCAGCTCCATTATAAAAGAGTTTCGTAACTAGGACCTAACCACTGGAAATATGGAGGCGAGTCATCCAGACATGCCGTAATTCTTCTTCTTCGACATTTACAGACGCTTGTGGAAATCACACACAAATACATTAAGAAAAAGTAATTGCAGCTATTTGGGATACAACACTTATCAGACGGCAAGACAACTTTCGAATGTCCCGATCAGCTGTGATTCTACCTGCCGAAAAAATTTGTCCATTTGTGGGATGTGATAAAAAAAAGGTGGCGTGTGCTTTGTATTACCTGGTCGTCGAGGGAAGACTATGGAAAACAGTGAATGCTTTTGGACTGGAAAGAAGACTGTATCAGTTATTGTCCGCCATGTATGTCGCGGACTCAGCGTCAAGGTCCTGAGTATATAAAGTTTCCAAAAAGGAATGGACAATGAACGTGAAGGTGAAAGAGTGAGGAGTATCCTGACCAAATATCTAGATCCCTAGATAAATTGATGTACAAACCCCGTTTCCATATGAGTTGGGAAATTGTGTTAGATGTAAATATAAACAGAATACAATGATTTGCAAATCCTTTTCAAGCCATATTCAGTTAAATATGCTACAAAGACAACATATTTCATGTTCAAACTCATAAACATATATATATATTTTTTTACAAATAATCAATAACTTCAGAATTTGATGCCAGCAACAGTTGACAAAGAAGTTGGGAAAGGTGGCAATAATTACTGATAAAGTTGTGGAATGCTCATCAACAACTTATTTGGAACATCCCACAGGTGTGCAGGCTAATTGGGAACAGGTGGGTGCCATGATTGGCTATAAAAACAGCTTCCCAAAAAATGCTCAGTCTTTCACAAGAAAGGATGGGGCGAGGTACACCCCTTTGTCCACAACTGCGTGAGCAAATAGTCAAACAGTTTAAGAACAACATTTCTCAAAGTGACATTGCAAGAAAATGAGAGATTTCAACATCTACGCTCCATAATATCATCAAAAGGTTCAGAGAATCTGGAGAAATCTCTCCACGTAAGCGGCATGGCCGGAAACCAACATTGAATGACCGTGACCTTCCATCCCTCAGACGGCACTGTATCAAAAACCCACATCAATCTCTAAAGGATATCACCACATGGGCTCAGGAACACTTCAGAAAACCACTGTCAGTAACTACAGTTGGTCGCTTTATCTGTAAGTGTAAGTTAAAACCCTACTATGCAAAACGAAAGCCATTTATCAACAACATCCAGAAACGCCGCCGGCTTCTCTGGGCCCGAGATCATCTAAGATTGACTGATGCAAAGTGGAAAAGTGTTCTGTGGTCTGACGAGTCCACATTTCAAATTGTTTTTGGAAATATTCGACAATGTGTCATCCGGACCAAAAGGGAAGCGAACCATCCAAACTGTTGTCGACGCAAAGTTCAGAAGCCAGCATCTGTGATGTTATGGGGGTGCATTAGTGCCCAAGGCATGGGTAACTTACACATCTGTGGAGGCACCATTAATGCTTAAAGGTACATACAAGTTTTAGAACAACATATGCTGCCATCTAAGTGCCGTCTTTTTCATGGACGCCCCTGCTTATTTCATCAAGACGATGCCAAGCCACATTCAGCATGTGTTACAACAGCTTGGCTTTGTAAAAAAGAGAGTGCGGGTACTTTCCTGGCTCGCTTGCAGTCCAGAACTGTCTCCCATCGAAAATGTGTGGCGTATTATGAAGCGTAAAATAGGACAGCGGAGACCCCGGACTGTTGAAGGACTGAAGCTCTACATAAAACAAGAATGGGAAAAAAATCCACTTTCAAAGCTTCAACAATTAGTTTCCTCAGTTCCCAAACGTTTATTGAGTGTTGTTAAAAGAAAAGGTGATGTAACACAGTGGTGAACATGCCCTTTCCCAACTACTTTGGCATGTGTTGCAGCCATGAAATTGTAAATTAATTATTATTTGAAAAAAAAAACAAAGTTTATGAGTTTGAACATGAAATATCTTGTCTTTGTAGTGCATTCAATCGAATACGGGTTGAAAATGATTTGCAAATCATTGTATTCTGTTTATATTTACATCTCACACAATTTCCCAACTCATATGGAAACAGGGTTTGTAAAAGTTCTTCATCAAATTGTGTACTTTCACGTGTCCAATACAGATATTATGATGGCTCAGGTGTGATTGACTACAAAGGGGCCCCACAGCACACTGGATTCCAGTTAATTGAAATACCACAACACTGGATATTGTTCAGATAAGTTAAATTTAATTTAGGAACTCGCACACAAAGCAACACCGGAGTTGACCATGGCGTGCGCATTTTCCATGCATGCGTACTAGGTCGCTTTGCGCCGGCGGACAGAGGGGAGGGGGTCTTACACGACCATTGTGTGTGTGGACAAGGAAAGGTTAGGTGGGATTTACGCTGGATAAAAGGGGCCTCACTATGACTTGCTATTAGGCCCAACTTTTCACCCAAAATATGTCTGTTTTCTTACACTTTCTCGGATTCCGTACAAAAAAACATGCATTCAGAATCAGTTTGTGTGTTTTTTTATTGAGTACACTGCAAAATAACTCACCATGTGGATAAATAAAGTTGCAGTGTTGTAGTCCAATCACAGCCCCAATTTTCACCGCTTGCGAACATGCCGCATCAGCGTTACTAGTCAGCTCCGACAGTGCACAACCCTCTGCAGCACACACGCAGAGTCAGGGCGACCCCTCCCCTAATGCAGGGGTCCCCAACCACCTCGATAGGTACCGGGCCGCAGAATATGTTTATTTAATAAAAAAATTTTAAAAAAAGACCCGGTATGCAAGGCATACTGGGTGACACAGAGTACACTAATGGTTGTGATATAAACAATTTTAACACTCTTAGTAATATGCGCCAAGCTGTGAAGCCACACCAAACAAGATTGAAAAACACATTTCGGGAGGACATCCTCCCAGTAACACAAAATAAACGCAACACAACAAATACCCAGAATCCTTTGTATACATGACAATTCCTGACTATTTTATACATCCCACTAGCAGTAGGGTGCTTCATATGAAATTGTACCCCAAACATTATCCTAGCTCCTTCCTACTCCCACTGGGCTTGTAACTAGGAATTCCGGACGGAAGACATTTTTATGATTTAATGTATTTCCCACAAAAAAAAAAAAAAATGGTATAAAAATGCATCAAATGTAATTCAAGTTGGATTAAACGGTATTAAAACCATTTGACATAAATAAATAAAAAAATGTGATCAAATGTGATAATGGGGGGTTCAATATAATATTCTGCTTAGGGCCCCATATAGCCCTCCCCTACATACGGAGCTTCTATTTTTGCCGAAGCTTGGCCGCACCATCGTCGCACGGATGGGGTAGAGCAAGACAGGAGGTATGAAAATTGAACAATATACATTTCAGTAGATTTTCAGAATAAAACAATCTGTATAAAGTAACAGTTTACCGTATTTTTTGGACTATAAGGCACACTAAAATCCTTTGATTTTGTCAAAAATCGACAGTGTACCTTATAACCCAGTTCACTTAATGTACTGAAAAATTCTGGTTGTGCTTACCAACCTCGAAAATATTTTATTTGGTACTTGGTGTAATGATAAGTGTGGCCAGTATATGGCAGTTACACATAAGAGTAATGTGTAAACTGCAAGATGACGCCAGTAAACAACCCCAAAACTTTAAATGTTCCATTGATAATATAGAACATTACACACGGCGCTCAATAATCTGACATAATGTTTTAGTACGACTTTGTTAAGGTAAGAATCCGCACCGCTGGATGGATTGTTGGAGCATTACGCTAACCGCAGTCAGATGTACTGTGATTCAAATTAGGTTTTTTTTATTATGGTGTGTGTATAAGGACCGCAAAATGGCGCCTATTAGCAGACATTATTTGGCGTTTTGTTTCGCAAAATTATGCAAAACCAACGTTTCTTTCCTTCTGGTACCTGCTGATGTGTATTTGGGATCTGCATAAGTCCTGAAAATGTAGTCTGTGCTTGTAGCGTGTAGTGTGATTCTTCTTTTTCTCTATCTTCTTGTTATGGGACATTCATCCTCCGCTGTTGCCATTTGTAAAATATAGTAGCGTAAAGTTCGAACTTATATCTCGCTTTGGAAGCGCTAAAAACTACCAGTGTTGTGGGTTTACATAATTCACCCAAGGAACTTTAGTTATTAGAGAGTTCAGGTCGGACGGTTTTTCACGGGACACATTTCCTGTGTTTTTGCACTAGTGAGCCACGGATGAGAAGATGCTGCTCCGTTATTGACTTAAGTAAAGTCTGGAAGTCATTCAAACAGTTAGCTCCATATTTTGAAACTTCACACTCCCATCCTTGCACGCTACACCGCTACAACAAAGATGATGGGGAGAAGACGCTGTCGAAGGTGAGCCACGTAAATAAGACCGCCCACAAAACGGCGCATCCTGAAGCGACGGTCAGAAAACGACTTAAAAATGGTTTGTAAAACATAATCTATGCATCCTTTTGATCAAATCACCACCATTACATGTTATGTAGACCACAAGGAAGTCTTTGTATTTAGAACAAAAAACATAAGATACCCCTATAATCCAGTGTGCCTTTCGTATGAAAAAACCCCTCAATAGACACACTCATCGGCAGTGTGCCCTATGGTTCCTAAAATATGGTAATTACTAAAGATGTCCGATAATGGCTTTTTTGTCGATATCTGATATTCCGATATTGTCCAACTCTTAATTACAGAGTCCGATATCAACCGATACTGTTATATACAGTGGTGGAATTAACACACTATTATGCCTAATTTTGTTGTGAAGCATTAAACAATGTAACAAGGTTTTCCAAAATAAATCAACTCAAGTTATGGAAAAAAATGCCAACATGTCACTGCCATATTTATTACTGAAGTCACAAAGTGCATTATTTTTTTTAACATGCCTCAAAACAGCAGCTTGGAATTTGGGACATGCTCTCCCTGACAGAGCATGAAGAGGTCAGGTGGGTGGGTTTGGGGGGCGGGAGGCAGGGTTTAGGTGGCGGGAGGGGATAGATATAGGTGTATATTGTAGCGTCCTGGTAGAGTTAGTGCTGCAAGGGGTTCTGGGTATTTGTTCGGATGTGTTTGTGTTGTGTTACGGCGCGGATGTTCTCCCGAAATGTGTTTGTCATTCTTGTTTGGTGTGGGTTCACAGTGTGGCGCATATTTGTAACAGTGTTAAAGTTGTTTATACGGCCACCCTCAGTGTGACCTGTATGGCTGTTGACCAAGTATGCATTGCATTCATGTGTGTGTGTGTGTGAAAAGCCGTAAATATTATGTGATTGAGCCGGCACGCTAAGGCAGTGCCTTTAAGGTTCATAGGCGCTCTGTACTTCTCCCTACGTCCGTGTACCACTCCGTACCACGCCATTTTAAAAAGTCATACATTTTATTCTTTGAAACTGATAATTTCCGATATCCTATTTTAAAGCATTGATCGGCCGATAATATCGGCAATCCGATATATAGGACATTTCTAGTAATTATCCATGTTAAAAGCACACAAATTACAAATAAGTATCCTCTTCTCCTTCTCCACTCAGATCTTCTGCTTTTTTGCTGTTGATGTTTCCCCTCTTACACTAACTCTCTCGTGTCAATGTGTGTGATTTTACCAGGAGAACTTGCCAGTGACGTCACACCATCTGCCCGGCGGAGCCAAAACGGTGCACCATCAGACACAGCCGGTGGGTATTGATGGATGACGGAGCATGGAAACATGTTCTGTCATCCAGCGGAAACTAAACCTGAGTTTCCCAGTTCAGGTTACCAGGGTGTCACTAAAAGTGATGGGCGAGCCACTTGGAAAATGCAGTAAGCTAAGCTACAGTTACTCATGATTAAATGTAGCTAAGCTACAGGGAAGATACAGTATCCCCATAGAATTGCAGCAGGCTACACTACAAGCTACAACGAAAAAGTAGCTTGCGACATCAAAGCTACATTTAACAACATTTATATCTATGGGCCCATATGTATAATATCAATGTTAATTAAACAGAGTGTACAAATAGACCCAATAAGTTTGCAGCTGAGATAGGCTCCAGCCCCCGCAACCCCAGAATGGACAAGCGGTAGGAAATGGATGGATGGAAGTGTGTATTTCTATTAAAGGCCTACTGAAATGAGATTTTCTTATTCAAAAGGGGATAGCAGGTCCATTCTATGTGTCATACTTCATCATTTTGCGATATTGCCATATTTTTGCTGAAAGGATTTAGTAGAGAACATCGACGATAAAGTTCACAAGTTTTGGTCGCTAATAAAAAAGCCTTGCCTTTACAGGAAGTAGCAGACGAAGTGCGCGTGACGTCACGGGTTGTAGAGCTCCTCACATCCTCACATCGTTTACAATCATAGCCACCAGCAGCTAGAGCGATTCGGACCGAGAAAGCGACAATTTCCCCATTAATTTCAGCGAGGATGAAAGATTTGTGGATGAGGATAGTAAGAGTGAAGGACTAGGAAAAAAAAAAAAGGCGAGGGCAGTGAAAGCGATTCAGATGTTATTAGACATATTTACTAGGATAATTCTGGAAAATCCCTTATCTGCCTATTGTGTTATTAGTGTTTTAGTGAGATTATATGGTACCTGAAAGTCGGAGGGGTGTGGCCACGGGTGTGGTGACCGCCAGTGTCTCCGGTGGGAGGAGGTAATAGTCCGCAGCTGCAGGAGGACACAAGCTACGTTCATAACTACGGTAAGAGCCGACTTCTTACCACAATTTTCTCACTGAAACCTGCCGGTTGACATGTGGTCGGGATCCATGTTCGCTTGACCGCTCTGTTCCATAGTAAAGCTTCAACTTCGGGAATTTTAAACAAGGAAACACCTGCTGTGTTTGTGTTGCTAAAGGCTAAAGCTTCCCACCTCCATCTTTCTACTTTGACTCCTCCATTATTAATTGAACAAATTGCAAAAGATTCAGCAACACAGATGTCCAGAATACTGTGTAATTATGTGATTAAAGCAGACTACTTATAGCTTGGATCGGGCTGGAAAAAAATGTCCGCTACAACCCGTGACGTCAAACGCACGCGTCATCATATTGCGACGTTTTCAACGGGATACCTCGCGGGAAATTTAAAATTGTAATTTAGTAAACTAAAGCGGCCGTATTGTCATGTGTTGCAATGTTAATATTTCATCATTGATATATAAACTATCAGACTGCGTGGTCGCTAGTAGTGGCTTTCAGTAGGACTTTAAGCTGTACATCAAGCAAGAATGGAAATTAATTCTACCTGAAAAGCTTCAAAAATTGGTCTCCTCAGATCCCAAACGTTTACTAAGTGTTGTTCAAAGGAAAGGCCATACAACACAGTGGTAAAAATGCCCCTGTGCCAACTTCTTTGCAATGTGTTGCTGCCATTAAATTCTAAACGATGATTATTTGCCAAAATATATCAAGTTTCTCAGTCGAACATTAAATATTTGATCTATTCAATTGAATATAAGCTGAAAAGGATTTACAAATCATTATATTCTGTTTTTATTTACGAATGACTTCACTGGTTTTGGGGTTTTGTAACAAAGGAGCCAACCATTTAATAAAGAAAGTGAGAAAGGAGATTGAATTTAAAAATGAATTTGAATCAAGTCCCATAACTGTCTGTGCAACAAGCATAATTCATAATTGTAAAAGTGATAGGAAATGATAATCCGTCCATTATGTTTGTTAGAATTTTTTTTATACATTGCATCACCTTAGTGGTGTAACTATGACCGTAGCGAATGAGAAGAAAGGCAGCTGGATGGAAGTGCAGACAGGTAGGGAGGAGATACCGGAATGATGGACAGATTCATCAGTAGGGATAATGAGAGGTCATTTGAAAGAGGAGAGCCGGTGAAATTGAAGACACGATTCATATGATCCACATTCCAGACTAATCAACTTCTGTCTAATCTGCCATCTGCTTACTGATCACATGTCTTCTATCACAGACTTTCACATGTAGAAGACAGTGGCGTCCGGCGTAATAAGTCGCCCGGGATGAAAATGAGACTTTTTATCCAGTATTTGCATATGCAGATGGATGACAGACAAGCAGTAGAATAAAAATCATCACGCCTCTTGTTCTCTGCTTTAGTCACATTCATGTTGAGTAGCACCTCATGCAGCTTTTTTTTTTTTATTACATCCATAAAAACATGAGCGTACTTGTCAAACAGCAGCAAGGCTTCCTCGATCGAGCATCGTTTACCGCAAAAAGCATTGCTACATGATTGACATTCTTGCATATTTACAGAAGATGGGGGCTGACTCTTTGATCAATGTTAGCTTTGTGTGTCTTTAGCATAAAAAACACATGACTGCCACAACAGTCCCCAGTGAGACAAGCGTACTTTCAACTACCATAAATCCCTTTAGGGCAGGAATTAATATATACAGTATATAACGTGTGCCGACAGTATGTCTACGATTAATTTATTTTCAAACTAAAATGCCAAAATTGAAAACTTAAAAAAAAAAAATTGCACTTTTATAGGCATTTATATACTTAAAGGCCTACTGAACTTAAATGTTCTTATTTAAACGGGGATAGCAGGTCCATTCTATGTGTCATACTTCATCATTTCGCGATATTGCCTATATTTTTGCTGAAAGGATTTACATCAACGATAAAGTTCGCAACTTTGGTCGCTAATAAAAAAGCCTTGCCTTTACCGGAAGTAGCAGACGATGAGGTCACAAGTGTGAGGGCTCCTCACGTCCTCACATTGTTTATAATGGGAGCCTCCAGCAGCAAGAGATATTTGGACCGAGAAAATGACAATTTCCCCATTAATTTGAGCGAGGATGAACGATTTGTGGATGATGATATTGATAGCGAAGGACGAAAAAAAAAAAAAGGCGATTGCATTGGGACGGATTCAGATGTTTTAGACACATTTACTAGGTTATTTCTGGGGGTTGTTTTTTGTTTTTTTCATAAAGAAATACAATCATGTGTGCTTATGGACTGTATCCCTGCCGACTGTATTGCTCTATATGGATACATAATGTATTTATTGTGTTTTTTATGTTGATTTCATAAAAAAAACTAACTTTTTTTAATTTTTTAAATTCTTTATTTCTTGTGCGGCCCGGTACCAATTGGCCCCTATTTGTCAGAGGTATTTGTTGTCCAACCCCAAAATGCAGCGATGGAGGCAGGCATTGGATATGAAAACCTGATCGAATTAAAACTACACAACTAGAACAAAGGGTAAAAAGAAAAACCACACACGTGGGCGGGATAACAGAGCTAGCACTGGGAGCTAGAAAAACAAAAAGGAACTTTAGCATGGAAGCTAGAGGATAAGAAACAGAAAAACTGGAAATAGCTAATGGCTAACAAAAACAGCTTACCGCTACAACGACCAGGACAAGATGTAGCACGAAAGGTAATAGCTGAAATGATGGCAGACACGACAGGTAGCAAAGACACAAGAGTGACAGGAGGCAACGACAATACAATGATCCAGCACTGACTGGAGGAACAAAGCAGGTAAAATAGGAGCTGGCCGATTGACATCAGGTGTGACCAGGTATGCCAATCAGCCGCAGCTGAGTGAAAACAGGACACAGGGAGACAAACAGGAAGCTGAACCAAAATAAGAGCACTAGACAGGAAATAAGGACAGGACTACTAAACACAGAGGAAACAGACAAATGCAGAGGAAAAAATTAAAACGTAGACAAACTGTTAGGGGAAAGCCTGACAGCATTACCTGTAATTCTACACACCTTGTACTAGCAGGTTTTCGCATAAAAAAATACGAATACATGAATGTTCTTATCCCACATAGGAATTACTGTATGGATGCCATCCAGCCATCCCTCTTCTTCCGCTTATCCGAGGTCGGGTCGCGGGGGCAGCAGCCTAAGCAGAGAAGCCCAGACTTCCATCTTCCCAGCCAATTCGTCTAGCTCTTCCCGAGGGATCCCGAGGCGTTCCCAGGCCAGCCGGGAGACATAGTCTTCCCAACATGTCCTGGGTCTTCCCCATGGCCTCCTCCCAGTCGGACGTGTCCTAAACACCTCCCTAGGGAGGCGTTCGGGTGGCATCCTGACCAGATGCCCGAAACACCTCTTCAGGCTCCTCCCGGATGACAGAGCTTCTCACCCTATCTCTAAGGGAGAGACCCGCCACCCGGTGGAGGAAACTCATTTGGGCCACTTGTACCCGTGATCTTGTCCTTTCGGTCATGACCCAAAGCTCATGACCATAGGTGAGGATGGGAATGTAGATGGACCGGTAAATTGAGAGCTTTGCCTTCCGGCTTAGCTCCTTCTTCACCACAACAGATCGGTACAACGTCCGCATTACTGAAGACGCCGCACCGATCCGCCTGTCGATCTCACCATCCACTCTTCCCTCACTCGTGAACAAGACTCCTAGGTACTTGAACTCCTCCACTTGGGGCAGGGTCTCCTCCCCAACCCGGAGATGGCACTCCACCCTTTTCCGGGTGAGAACCATGGACTTGGACTTGGAGGTGCTGATTGTCATTATGGGATGATGGACCATTTTTTCCTTTCCTTTAGAATTTAGAATTGTTTTTTTTTTCTTTTTACATTTAATATGCAGAAAGCACGGATGCCTCCCATGCTGCACTTTGAGCACTCCTGTCATGAACCTTATTTTTTAATGTTCCTTGGAAATGTAACCATTTTGGAAGTTTCTAGAATTATTTGTGTGCTTTCCAGCTATAACTTGTATGCCTTGATTTATCTTTAACAGCTAGGTTTTTGTCCAATTTATGTTCCACCTGTGTTATTAATATGTGGGTGAAGAGGACAAAACAGCCTTCAGACCATCATTCATATCACCTGGCTGTAATCGGGACAGTGCAAGATTGAGCAGGTGTCAAAGGTGTAATTCACTGACGAGGCTGTTTATTCATATCTACATCCTAATTGTTCATGACTCTTGTCCTTGGCATGGTGGTGGCTTTGATGGATAAAATGCTGCTCTGCCAGATGGGGACATTCACTAAGGATGACATCATCATGTCAGAAATACCCCTTCTAAATGTGCCTTTATCTATAGTCTAAGTGAGGGGTCGGGAACCTTTTTGGCTGTGAGAGCCAAGAAGCCAAATATTTTCAAATGTATTTACGTAAGAGCCTTATAGTATTTTTTTAACACTGAACACAACTAAAAGTGTGCATTTTTAAGTAGGACCAACATTTCTAGAGTATAATAGATCTCTTATTCTTTGTAATAACATTGTTATTCTGAAATTAACTGTGGAGGGGGTGTGGCCTGCAGGCCTGCAGCAAAGCAGGGTGTGCCAGGACCGGCGTCGAAATCAGCGACAGGTGCTTGGAAGGCCCACCTGGGCTTTGTTATCTAATCACCTGTCACTCAGTTATAAGCAGCAGCCAGGAGTAGAAACGGGGTTGGGGCTGGAGCCAGAGTGTGAGCGAGAACGAAAGAGAATAATACAATTGCTGGGAAGCAACTCAGAGACTTATTGAAAAATAAAACAATATTGTAACCCTGAAACAGGCTCTCATGTCGGTGCTTGGTGGTCTGAAGAACCCCCTGGAGGGCAAGCCCCATACCAACCAATTATAAATACATTCCTTCTTACCATTAACGCAACTTCTTGAACATAAAAAAGCATGAGCATGTTTTATATTTGAACGTTATTTTTAACACTGTGATTACAAGTGGAATTATTCATTACTTATCATGTTAAGCAATGTCAGCTCAGATTTATCCGAGAGTCAGATGCAGTCATCAAAAGAGCCACATCCGGCTCGCGAGCCATAGGCTCCCTACCCTTGGTCTAAGTCAGTGTTTTCCAACCACTGTGCCGCAGCACACTACTGTGCCGTGGGAGATGATCTAATTTTACCTATTTGGGGTAAAACATGTTTTTTTGCAAAGCAGTAATTGTAGTCTGCAAACGATGTGTTGTTGTTGAGTGTCGGTGTTGTCTAGAGTAACCGTGTAATACTCTTGCATATCAGTAGGTGGCAGCCGGGAGCTAATTGCTTTGTAGATGTCGGAAACAGCAGGAGGCAGTGTGAAGGTAAAAAAGGGTATTTAATGCTTAAACAAAAAAATAAACAAAAGGTGAGTTCCCCTAAGAGGAGGTTTTGAAGCTTGGGAAGGCTATGCGGAACACAACTAAAGATGAACTACAAAGTAAACAAAACCAGAATGCTGGACGACAGCAAAGACTTACTGTTGAGCAAAGACGGCATCCAAAAAGTACATCTGTACATGACAATCAACAATGTCCCCACAAAGAAGGATAATCCATCCATTTTCTACCAGTTATTCCCTTCGGGGTCACCGGGGGCGCTGGAGCCTATCTCAGCTACAATCAGGCGGAAGGCGGTTTACACCCTGGACAAGTCGCTCCCTCATCACAGGGTAAAAACAACTGACATATTCTTGATTGCTAAAACAAAGTAGATGCGGGAAATATCGCTCAGGGGAAGACATGAAACTATTACAGGAAAATACCAAGAACAAACACTACACACAGGAAAAGAGCAAAAAAGTCCAAATAATTCATGGCGTGATGTGACAGGTGGTGACAGTACACCTACTTTGAGACAAGAGCAATAGTGATAGTTATGCTTTAAAGTCATAACCAACTATTGCCAGGACAACTTTTTACTGTCAACTGAGTTTCGTTTTTTAGTGATTTCTGCTGGTGCTGTGCCTCGGCATTTTTCCAACGCAAAAAATGTGCCTTGGCTCAAAAAAGGTTGAAAAACACTGGTCTAAGTAATGTATGTTGGAATGAGGATCCTTTATCTGCACTGGTTTATAGTGTGTAATAAGCCTGTATGAATGCTTCTACGTGCCCGGGTGACCGCCGCCATGCTGTGACAGCTGGCATATGCTCCCAGTCTACCTCCACCATCCGCAGAGTGCGCCTCTGACAGCTCCAGCGTGATGGCCCCACGGACCTCGGCCATTTTGGCTGTGCACCAGGAAAACAAGTTTGTGCCGGTAATTGGGACAGATAGAGAGCAGGGGGACAAAAAGAAGTTGTTGTGCTTCGCCAAGTTTGACGGATTCCTCTACAGAAGGGGCGCTCACACTTTTTCTGCAGGCGAGCTACTTTTCAATTGACCAAGTCGAGGAGATCTACCTCATTCCTATTTATAATTGATATTTATTTATTTATGAAAGAGACATTTTTGTTAACAAGTTAATGGTGTTTAATGATAATACAAGCATGTTTAACACACATAGATTCCTTTCTTTCATGAAGACAAGAATATAAGTTGGTGTATTACCTGATTCTGATGACTTGCATTGATTGTAATTAGACAGTGGTGCTGATAACGTCCACATTTTCAAATGGAGGAAAAAAAAAGTCCTCCTTTCTGTCCAATACCACATGAAAGTGGTTGGATTTGGCATCTCATTTGTCCAACTTGCATACTCCTTTTTAAACACTTTGTTATGAGAGTAGCATATGTGTGTGGCCCTTTAATGTCTGGCAGCAGGTGAGTGACGTCAGTGAGTGTGCGGGTGGGCAAGCAAGTGAGTGTGCGGTCGCTGAGGGCGGGGGAGAAATACATTGGCATCAAACTCCGTAGCTTGCTAGCTTTCTGAGACTCTGAAACAGGTCTTTTATGGTGAAGACAGGAAGTGTGCAGTCGCTCTTTAGAGTTTTGACAGTAGGTACGGAGTCTCTAGAAATAAAATGTCTTTCTCTGCGTCCGCCCTGTTAGTGATTTTTTTCTTAAATATGAGCTCGCAGCAGCCAGCGTCATCTCACAAGATCCTCGGGTGGCGAGAATGTCAAACAACTGACGAAAGTGAAGTCTTGGTATGATTGATGATTGCTCATTTTTATGTCTATTTTTTAATGCCTGGCTTGAGATCCACTGACACACCCTCCGAGATCGACCAGTCGATCGCGATCGACGTAATGGGCACCCAGGGGTAGGGAACCTATGGCTCTCGAGCCAAATGTGGCTCTTTTGATGACTGCATCTGGCTCTCATATAAATCTTAACTGACATTGTTTAACACGATATGAAATGAATATATTCGCTGGTAATATGTCAGGTTCAAACACTGATGACTATTAAACAGACGAGAAGCAAGGAATCATGCAGAGACAGAGTTCAATTTGGCTCAATGAGGAGACACGTGTTTTGGGCTGTAACCTAGTTAAAGATCCAAACTACGTTCTAAAAGTCCAGCACGCATGCTTCCTCTATCCCTTTTTACATCACTGAAGCTGTCGCTGAAGGAAGGGGGTAATCTCGAAAACTCCAGTTGGACACAATATATGATTATACAAAAATGCAAATGTGTTGACACTGGCGATATCGTCTTGTCTCTGCTCTGTTTGCGGCAGAAGGCCACAGACACAAACACTGATACCAGACAGGCTTGCAATCTTTTGGACTGCCAGCTTTGCACAGACAAAGAAAAATACCACTTCAGCACATCCATCCATTTCTACCGCTTATTCCCTTTTTTGGGTCGCAGGGGGCGCTGGCGCCTATCTCAGCTACAATCGGGCGGAAGGCGGGCTACACCCTGGACAAGTCGCCACCTCATCGCAGGGCCAACACAGATAGACAGACAACATTGACACACTAGGGACCATTTAGTGTTGCCAATCAACCTATCCCCAGGTGCATGTCTTTGGAGGTGGGAGGAAGCCGGAGTACCCGGAGGGAACCCACGCATTCACGGGGAGAACATGCAAACTCCACACAGAAAGATCCCGAGCCTGGATTTGCACAATTAACAATAATTATATCAACGGCCCTTAAGCATAAAAGTTGTGTGATTATATATACATATTTAGTCTAACATAATAACAGTGTTAAAAATAACATGCAATTTAATCCATCCAACCAATTTCTACCACACCTGTTCAAGAGGTTGCATTAATGGTAAGAAGTGTTTTATTTATTATTGGTTAGCCCTTGAGGCAATATCAAACTTACATTAGTGCTGGCCCGTCGGTGTTATACAGCATTGTTGCCGCTGTAACACCGCATTCACCGCAAATACTCATACTTGCCAACCCTCCCGATTTTCCCGGTAGACTCCCGAAGTTCAGTGCCCCTCCGGAGAATCTCCCGGCGCAACCATTTTCCCAAATTTCTACCGATTTCCACCAAGATAACCATTTTGAGGGCGTTCCTTAAAGGCACTGCCTTAAAGCGTTCTCTACAACCTGTCGTCAGGTCCGCTTTTACTCCATACAGACAACGTGCCGGCCTAGTCACATAATGTATGCGGCTTTTAAGCACACACAAGTGAATGCAAGTATACTTGGTCAACAGCCATACAGGTCACGCTGAGGGTGGCCCTATAAACAACTTAAACACTGTTACATATATGCGCCACGCTGTGAACCCACACCAAACAACAATGATAAACACATTTGGGGAGAACATCCGCACCGTAAGACAATATAGAATAGAATAGATGAGAATAGACTTTATTGTCATTATATTTGCATATAATGAGATTAAAGACCCCAATTTAAGGTGCGGTTGTGGGAACAAATATGGGGTAAAATAACTAACACAAGACCTCTACAGGAAAAACTAACAATTGAAATGAACAGACTACTATCCAATAAAAACAACAAGCAATCCTGTATAATATACAAAACACTATAGAAATACAAAATACTGTACAATATACAGAACAAGACAAGAGTACCGAAGTAATAAATAACAGTCAGTGTCGGACGTATTGCACTCGAAGGGTAGTATTGCACAGTAGGGTATTAGGGCAGGATATTGTACACGGGTGAATTATTATTATTATAAGTTAGAGTTCAACATGGTGACAGCTCTGGGAAAAAAGCGGTCTATGAGCCTGTTTGTTCTGTAGCGCCTGCCTGATGGTAGCAGGTAGAACAGGTGGAAGCCAGGGTGTGTGCTGTCTTTGGTGATGGTTTTTGCTTTCTTGAGGCAACGGGAGTTATGTAAATCCTTCAGGGAGGAGAGGGGGCAGCCGATGATTTTTTTCTGCAGACTTTATGACCCTCTGAATCGCCTGTTTGTCTGCTTCAGTGCAGCTGGCGTACCACACTGTTATGCAGTACGGCAGCAGGCTCTCGACAGCCGAGCGATAGAAGGTCAACACAACACAATATAAACACAACAGAACAAATACCCTGTCACCCTTGCAGCACTAACTCTTCCGGGACGCTATACACCGTCCGCTACTACCACTATTACGATTTTGTACTATTAAGTTGCATAAGCATTGCTGGTTCCATATTCAGTGTTAAAGCAAATCAGTGCACTTTCTCTTGCTACTTGAAGGCTTGAATGTTTGATTCATTAATTTTTGTTAATTTATTTTCAGATTTATTTTTAGCCTGTGGAAAAAGTTTATTTTGATATTTATCTCAGAAGGCTACAAATAGAAAACAACGATACCATTTTTTAAAAATGTTATTTGATATACCATTTATATTTTTTAATATTATTATTATTTGAAACCCGATTTTGCATGTCACTATAAAGTTATATAAGCCTTGCTTGTTCAATATTCAATGCAAAACTTGTTTGGGTCCCTATTAAAAGGTTCATTTGTTCAACTTTGGCCCGCGGCTTTGTTCAGTTTCAAACTTTGGCCCACTCTGTATTTGAGTTTGAAACCCCTGCTTTAGTGGCATATAACAAATTATTCTATTGCAATACCTTTTGCTGACAATGTCATTGAGAATGTCGTCCCCAATTTATCCAATTACTCAATCAAGCAAACAAATGAATAGATAGTTTACTCGATAATTACATTAGTCACTAGCAGCACCCCTAATGTAGTGTGTGTCAAATGCATAAATATGTGTACTATCATATACAAATTCCAAAACAATATGCCTTTCATGTCTATGAGGAACAAACAATCCGATTGGAGATTCAGGCCGCAGCCATGACTCATTATAGTAATCGAAAAACCTATCGAATAGCTTGTTTGATTAATTGTGTAATCAAATAAAAAACACACTTCACCGCCTCAATGCGTATTTTGGGGAAAAAAGTTGAAAACAACCACAAGGTTTCTGCTTGCCATAACCTTAATTATTTTTTTCTAATAAATGCACATCATTAAAATTGAAATTAAAACTTTCAGCGTGAGTGCATTAACACAAAAATAAATAAAAAAAAAACTTTCCGCTGAGTTCCATTCGAGTACATTTGAGTTTTCCATAAAAGGTGAAAAGACCACGAGCTAATGCAACAAAATGTCGTTCTTATCTGTAGTGTAAAGTTCAAATTTGAATGACAATATAGGAAGTCTAAGTCTAAGTCACTGTAATCGCCGGGGTAAATAGAAAAAATGATAAATATTAATTTAATAATTATATGAAAAACAAAAACACTTGCATTATTGAGTGTGTGGGTATACCCAAAGAAATGTCCAAAAGGGTTACATTGGTATTATATCTGTAGATGTAATACCAATCATGTACGGTCCTAATATCCCTGGAATCAGTGCAGATTAGGGTTGTACGGTGTATCGGTATTAGTATAGTACCGCGATACTAATGCATCATTTTACCCATTAACCGCCTTTGAAACGTACCGGTCAGGCAGCCCCCCCGCGCCCACGTCGCCGTCATGTCGTTTCATTGCTGGTTTACAAGCAGACGAGCATGTTCGGCGGCACACAATCACTGAATCACTGAGTACTTACAAGCAGACTCAGTGTGTACACAGGAAAGGGAGGACAAACGCATTTTGGCTTAACAACTAATGTTAAAGGTGAAGTTATAACACTGGAATAGGTCCTTTAAGACGCTAGCTAGCTAGGGGCTAACGTCCATCCGCCGTCTGCAGTGTTTTAGTGACTTCTAAGTCACTAATCCTGGTGTCCATTGCGACAAATAAAGGAAGTTTCTTGCAAGCATCTTTCCTGCAGGACGAGGAATAGCTAAACATGCTTCACTACACACCGTAGCTCACCGGCGCCACAATGTAAACAAACGCCATTGGTGGATCTACACCTGACATCCACTGTAAGGATAACAAGTACAAGCACGTATCTAGTCGATAATAGAATAGAATAGAATAGAAAGTATTTTATTGATCCCTGGGGGAAATTCAGCACCACAGTTCGCTCACAATTAACGATAATAATAAATATTATATGACATATATTATATATATAATATATGGATGGTATGGATATATTCTACATTTAAGTGCAGTCAAGGAACATATGCATTATTACTACTATGATTATGTCAATATTTTTTGGCATCACAACATCTTTCGTTTATTTTTATATGTATATTATGTTTGTAAACTCAGGAAATATGTCCCCGGACACATGAGGACTTTGAATATGAACAATGTATGATCCAGGAACTACTTGGTACTGTATTGATGGCCAAATTTGTGGTACGATCTAAACCTAATGTAAAGTATCAAACAACAGAAGAATAAGTGATTGGTACAGTTTAACAGAAGTGTAGACAGAACATGTTAAAAGAGTAAGCAAATATTAACAGTAAATGAACAAGTAGATTAATAATTAATTTTCTACCACTTGTCCTTAAAAAAAAAATTCAGTTTGTTTGTGACGAACCCCAAGATGCAGAGATGGAGGCAGCCATGGGGTGAGAAAAAATGATTTGATAAAAATAGTAAAACAAGAACAAACCAAAGGGGTACAACCAAAAGCGCGCACGAGGTGGATAACAAACTAAGAGAGCTAGCATGGGAGCTAGAAAATAAAAGGAGCATAACATGGAAGCTAGCAAAAACAAAAAGGGTCTAGCGTAGAAGCTAGTGGGTAGCAAGCAGGGAAACAGAAGTCGTAATGTGTAGTACAAAACAAACTGGAAGCAGGGAATAAAAGAACAGTTATCTACAAAGATCTAACGGATACAGCTTACCGCTACGCTGCAAATACAAGACACGGCACGACACGACAGGACAATAATCCAGCACTGACTGGAGGACAAAAGTAGGTGCAAATCAGGAGCTGGCTGATTGACACCAGGTGTGGCCAGGTGCCAATCAGCCTCAGCTAAGGAGAAACAGCGCACAGGGAAAAAAAAACAGGAAACAGACAAAATAAGAGCGCTGACAGGAACTAAAAACAGGAAATACTAAACACACAGAGGAAAAACTAAAACACAAACAAACTGTCAGTGGCAAGCCTGACAATGTTGACAAAATAATAGAATGATAAATGACACAATATGTTATTGCATTTGTCAGCAGACTAATTAGGAGTCTTTGTTTGCTTACTTACTAAAAGACAAGTTGTCTTGTAAGTTCACTATTTTATTTAAGGACTTAACTGCAATAACAAAAATATGTTTAATGTACCCTAAGATTTTTTGTTAAAATAAAACCAATAATGCAATCCTTTGTGGTCCCCTTTATTTAGAAAAGTACTGAAAAGTACCGAAAAATATCAAAATAATTTTAGTACCGGCACCAAAATATCGGTATCGCAGATGATGACTAATTTGTCACATTAGCCAAGAGACACACACGTGATGAATTAACGTACACTGCAGAGGTTACAAATCTTCCCTTATCTCAAAATACACAGCTTCAAGGGTTTGACCTGAGCTAGAAAAAAGAAAGGAATCACATAATCATGGAGTTATTCCACCATTAAATGTTACGTTTTCATAAATGATTTATAATCCTTCCGGTGATTACATTCAAAAAGTCACATATATTTTTCCTTCAATAGTTTTAATGTGAAGAATTGTTCTCATAGCAAGAAGAAAAGATATAAAGGATGTATCTTCCTAATTATATTTGACAAAAGGAAAGGGTAAGATTCTTCGTAGGTAAGCTTGATTACTTATGAAATTGTAATGTTGGTATGAGTCATGCAAAGTTGTGGTTGATAAGTCACACAAAAGACGACCGGACCTCAGAGCCTTCGTGCATGAAGACGAACCAGGGCTCAGTAAAAAGATCCAAAAATAGAAAATAAGTAATTACCTCTGGTTTCCATGGCGACGTCTTATGGTGCTCAGTAAGAAACTTGCGGATGTGGGCGTGGTCTCTGCTGTTGGGCACTCCTGCGAGTGGCTCGTCATCCTTGAGGAAGGAAAGGAAATGCAACACTTATTTTCTTGAACTATAAGATCATTCACGCTAAAGAGGCACTTATGCGAGGAAAACTTGATTTGTATAATCCTGCCATCTCCTCACACATCCATCCACGCACCCTGCCGCAAAATCCATCCATCACCATGAATATTCTCAATAATAGAGATGAAGTGCTGTCATTAGCTCAAACCGCAGGCTTGTCTACTTGATGGGAGTACGAGGAGCTTAAACTGTCCATTATGCTCAGCTGAGGACAGCACACACTTACACTCATGCTGAGGGTTATTCCCCTTGTTAAAACCCCCGTGGAACCCTCTTCAACACGTCTTCTCTTTCCAGCCATGGCTTCGGAAAGTTTAAACATTTACACTCAAAACAGTCAAATTGCTCGTACCGTATTTCCTTGAATAGCCGCCGGGGCGCTAATTAATTTAAAACCTCTTCTCACTCCTGCGCTTACCAAAGGCATGCGGTAAAAGTAAGCATGCGCTAATTATTTTAAAACCTCTTCTCACTCTGGCACTTACCAAAGGCATGCAGTAAAAATTTGAGTGTGATGTAAGCTTGGACCTTAAATCCTACTGAATAGCTCTTAATCTTAAATAAATAAAATCTTCTTTCCTTTATGCGATTCCAAATTACCGGTATTGAAATCCGCCTCCTCCATTTTGAAAATGATGACAGGGGAAGTGTCACTCATGACGTCACCAGTTTGACCAGGCGGTAATACTAAGCATGCGCTAATTATTTTGCGAAGCGAGTTTGACCCGGCAAAAATTCAAGGCAGGCGCATACTATATGCCCTGCGGCAATTCAAGGAAATACGGTCATCTAAATTTTTTTTTTTTTTAGGATTGACTTGTCTTTCAATCAATTATTGTTGTATAAAATTCTTTACATACAGCATATACATTTTTTGAATTGGATTTTGTCTTGGACTCAGCTATAGGCGAACAATGGGAATTAGGGCTGCGAATCTTCGGGTGTCCCACGATTCGATTCAATATCGATTCTTGGGGTCACGAGTCGATTCAAAATCGATTTTTTTTTCAATTCAACACGATTCTCGATTCAAAAACGATTTTTTTACCCGATTTAAAAGGATTCTCTAATTATTCAATACATAGATTTCAGCAGGATCTACCCCAGTCTGCTCACATGCTAGCAGAGTAGTAGATTTTTTTGTAAAAAGCTTTTATAATTATAAAGGACAATGTTTTATCAACTGATTGCAATAATGTAAATTTGTTTTAACTATTAAACCAACCAAAAATATGACTTATTTTATCTTTGTGAAAACATTGGACACAGTGTGTTGTCCAGCTTATGAGATGCCATGCAAGTGTAAGCCACTGTGACACTATTGTTCTTTTTTATTATTTTTATAAATGTCTACTGATAATGTCAGTGAGGGATTTTTAATCACTGCTATGCTGAAATGATAACTAATATTGATACTGTTGTTGATAATATTCACTACTTTTGGTTTGTTCTGTGTGGTGTTTGTGTCTCCTCTCAATTGTTCTGTTTATTGCAGTTCTGAGTGTTGCTGGCTCAGCTTTGGTTTTGGAATTGGATTGCATTGTTATGGTATTGCTGTGTATTGTTTTGTTGGATTGATAAAAAAATAAATAAAAATAAATAAAAAATCTATTTTTTTAAAAATGAGAATGGATTCTGAATCGGACAACGTGAGAATCGCGATTCAAATTCGAAACGATTTTTTCCCACACCCCCTAATAGGAATATTCTCAAGACGAGACAAGACCATCTATGAAATGCATTATGTGTTCGAATTCTCATAATGGGGGGGGGGTTGTCGCAGCTTGCTGCGGGGTCGTTCTCCCAAGAAGTCAGACGGACTACTCAGTACATGGCGTTTAGGTAAAAACATGATTTAATTTGAACTAAAAAAGGTACAAACAAAAAGCGCTCACAGAGGAGGCACAACTTGGCTAAGGAACAAAACGAACACATAAACAGACTATGAACATAAAACAAACAACACTTACTATGGCTTGACAAGAGCAGCATGGACTTTGGCATGAAAATAAATAGCATGGACTTTGGCATGAAAAGAACACAGATGCCAGAAGGACTGACTGGAAATGACCAGCTTCAATCCTGATGTGGTGATTGAAAACAGGTGCGTGAGTTCAAATGATTCAGGTGCGTGAGTCGTGAGGACAGGTGAACTGATTGGTAGTCATGGTGACAAAACAGGAAAGGGGAAAAAAAAGGAGCTGATATAGAGTGCAAAAACCAAACAGAAAATAGCCAAACTAAACATGATCACCAAACATGACAAGAATAATAGCAATTGGATTCAATAATGATTTCAGTATTGTGACACAGATCAGCAAGATCTTGACCAGGGGTGTCCAAAGTTGCTCTACTGAGGACTGCATGCTGAAAAATCCCAGAATACGGGGGGCACTTTGATTAAATATGCTTAAACCTATTCAATGTACAAATTGTAATTCGTAAATAAAAAAAGAATACAATGATTCGCAAATCCTTTTCAATTTATATTCAATTGAATAGACTGCAAAGACAAGATATTTCATGTTCGAATTGACAAACTTATTTTTTTTTGCAAATAATCATTAACTTAGAATTTAATGGCAGCAACACATTGCAAACAAGTTGGCACAGGGGCATTTTTACCACTGTGTTACATGGCCTTTACTTTGAACAACACTCAGTAAATGTTTGGGAACTGAGGAGACACATTTTTGAAGTGGAATTCTTTCCCATTCTTGCTTGATGTACAGCGTAAGTTGTTCAACAGTCTCTGTTGTGCTATTTTATGCTTAGTATTGCGCCACACATTTTCAATGGGAGACAGGTCTGGACTACAGGCAGGCCAGTCTAGTACCCGCACTCTTTTACTATGAAGCCACGCTGTTGTAACACATGGCTTGGCATTGTCTTGCTGAAATAAGCAGGGGGGTCCATGATAATCTTGCTTGGATGTTGCTTTTTTGAAACATTTTGCAGGCATCACATTCCAAATGAGCTAATATTTGCAAAAAAAATAACAAAACTTTTTTAGATCGAACATTAAATATCTTGTCTTTGCAGTCTATTTAATTGAATATAGGTTGAAAAGGATTTGCAAATCGTATTCTGATTTTATTTACAATTTACACAACGTGCCAATTTCACTAGTTTTATATGCTTATCTTAGCTTGTGTGTTGTTAATGAGAAAGTTATGTTTTGTCTTATATATAATAGGCCTCAATAATAATGAATAATAACATTTTCAGATGGTGTAAAGGTCCGGGGAAAAAAAAAGCTGCACAGGCCGCACTTTGAAAACCCGTTGTCACCATTTGGCTCGGCGCTAGTATTTCTTGATTCCAGAATGCAGAAGGAGGGGAAGCAGCCTGAAGGTAAGAGTCACATAATACTCCCAAATGGCACCACACAGTGCAGCAAGGAAGTGCAATAACAGGCACAGTCAAACGAAAAATATGAACGGTTGTCATGCAACACAAACAATTCGAAACATTAGCATACAACTAACAAGAAATCAAAAACTGTAAAACGTTAACCTGAAGCGTAAGCAAACAATGATTCTCCATTCAAGAAAAGGTGACTCTTTTTAGCAATTAGAAGCAAGTGAGTCTCCTGATCACTAATCAGAGGCAGGTGAGCTTGATCAGCGCTCCTAGCAACCAGAAGTAAAACTGAAGGGAGCGCTAAAACAGAAATAGACCCTCAAACACAGGCAAACAACAACAAAGGCAAAACCGGACATGAAATGGTCAGGTCAGGCCATGATCTAGACCAGTGGTTCTCAAATGGGGGTTCGCGTACCCCTAAGGTGTACTTGAAGGTATGCCAAAGGGTACGTGAGATTTTTTTAAATATTCTAAAAATAGTAACAATTCAAAAATCCTTTATAAATATATTTATTGAATAATACTTCAACAAAATATGAATGTAAGTTAATAAACTGTGGAAAAAGAAATACAACAATGCAATATTCAGTGTTGACAGCTGGATTTTTTGTGGACATGTTCCATAAATATTGATGTTAAAAATTTATTTTTTTGTGAAGAAATGTTTAGAAGTAAGTTGATGAATCCAGATGGATCTCTATTACAATCCCCAAAGAGGGCACTTTAACTTGATGATTACTTCTATGTGGAGAAATATGCATTTATAATTGAATCACTTGTTTATTTTTGCACCAGTTTTTAGTTATTTGTATATCTTTTTTTCCAAGTTGTTCTAGAAAGACCACTAGAAATGAGCAATATTTTGCGCTGTTATACAATTTAATAAATCAGAAACTGATGACATAGTGCTGTATTTTACTTCTTTATCTCTTTTTTCCAACCAAAAATGCTTTGCTCTGATTAGGGGATACTTGAATTAAAAACATGTTCACAGGGGGTACATGACTGAAAAAAGGTTGAGAACCACTGATCTAGACCAACTAGATACCATACATTTGTAAGATTTAACCAGAACAGTTTTTGCTGTATATGTGGCAAATTCACCAGCTCAATGGCCTTGTGGTTAGAGCAGGGGTCAGCAACCTTTTTGAAGCCAAGAGCTACTTCTTGGGTACTGATTAATGCCAAGGGCTACCAGTTTGATACACACTTAAATAAATTGCCAGAAATAGCCAATTTGCTCAATTTACCTTTAACTCTATGTTATTATTAATAATTAATGATATTTATCTTTGTGGAAACACTGATCATCTTAATGATTTCTCACAATAAATATATATAAAAACAGATAAATATAAAAAAAAGGGTATTTCTGTAATTGAACGGTTTAAAAGAGGAGAAAACACGGAAAAAAGGAAAATCAAATTTTGAAACAGTTTCTCTTCGATTTTGACTCTTTAAAATTCAAAATTCAACCAAAAAAGAAGAAGAGAAAAACTAGCTAATTCAAACCTTTTTGAAAAAAATTTAAAAAAGAATTTATGGAACATCATTAGTAATTTTTCCTGATTAAGGTTAATTTTAGAATTTTGATGACATGTTTTAAATAGGTTAAAAACCTATCTACACTTTGTTAGAATATATAAAAATTGGACCAAGCTATATTTCTAACAAAGACAAATCATTATTTCTTCAAGATTTTCCAAAACAAAAATTTGAAAAGAAATTCAAAATACTTTGAAATGAGATTTAAATTTGATTCTACAGATTTTCTAGATTTGCCGGAATATTTTTTTTAATTTTAATCATAATAAGTTGGAAGAAAAATTTCACAAATATTTTTTGTCAAAAAAACAGAAGCTAAAATGAAGAATTAAATTAAAATGTATTTATTATTCTTTACAATAATAAAAAAAAATATTTACTTGATTATTGATTTAAATTGTCAGGATAGAAGAGGAAGGAATTTAAAAGGTAAAAAGGTATATGTGTTTGAAAATCCTAAAATAATTTTTAAGGTTGTATTTTTTCTCTAAAATTGTCTTTCTGAAAGTTAAAAGACGCAAAGTAAAAAATAAATGAATTTATTTAAACAAGTGAAGACCAAGTCTTTCAAATATTTTCTTGGATTTTCAAATCCTATTTGAGTTTTGTCTCACTTAGTATTAAAAATGTCCAGCAAAGCGAGACCAGCTTGCTAGTAAATAAATACAATTTAAAAAATAGAGGCAGCTCACTGGTAAGTGCTGCTATTTGAGCTATTTTTAGAACAGGCCAGCGGGCGACTCATCAGGTCCTTACGGGTGACCTGGTGCCCGCGTTGGTGACCCCTGGGTTAGAGTGTCCACCCTGAGACTGAGTCATACCAAAGACCACAACAATGGGACCCAGTACCTCCTTGCTTGGCTCTCAGCATCAAGGGTTGGAATTGGGGGTTAAATCACCAAATGATTCCCGAGCGTGGCACACACTGCTGCTCAGTGCTCCCCTCACCTCCCAGGGGGTGAACATAAGGATGGGTCAAATGCAGAGGACAAATTTCAGATTGTGTGACAATCGTTGTGACTTTAACTTAACCATGCTTAGGCAAGGAACTTGTGTGTGTCGCCCAGGTATCCACAGCATGTAGAAATGTGCGTACGTCAGCCATGAAGTCGTTGTGAGTTCCACGTTTAGTTCACATCTCAACTTTGCCGTGAAAAGGGAGTACAGCAGGTATTTGCATGCTCTATACACGAGGCCCCAGGACAGACCGGTGGGGAGGAAAACATTACCAGGAATGAGGATAAAAGCCTGCTGTGTTCCTATGGCAGCACCAGGGGAGCAGGACTGTACAACACGGGGCAAAACATCCTATCCATTTGACAGAGATGATGGAAATGCATACCTCACACGTGACTCATTCGAGACCTCTTCCTCACCCATGAATCTTTGTAGATAAGAACGACGGTATTTGCACAATATATTTTTTTAGAGCAGAAGAAGTGATGCGACAGCTGTCAGATGCTGTGTCTTTGATTACATGTTTAACTTCCAAGGGAGTCAGATGATCGGCAAGAGAAGGTACAGTGGGGCCAAAAAAGTATTTAGTCAGCCAGCGATTGTGCAAGTTCTCCCACTTCAAATGATGACTGAGGTCTGTCATTTTCATCATAGGTACACTTCAACTGGGAGAGACAGAATGGGAAAAAAAATCCACATTGTAGGAATTTTAAAGAATTTATTTGTAAATTATGGTGGAAAATAAGTATTTGGTCAACCATTCAAAGCTCTCACTGATGGAAGGAGGTTTTGGCTCCAAATCTCAGGATACATGGCCCCATTCATTCTTTCCTTAACACGGATCAATCGTCCTGTCCCCTTAGCAGAAAAACAGCCCCAAAGCATGATGTTTCCACCCCCATGCTTCACAGTAGGTATGGTGTTCTTGGGATGCAACTCAGTATTCTTCTTCCTCCAAACACCACCAGTTGAGTTTATACCAAAAAGTTGTATTTTGGTTTCATCTGACCACATGACATTCTCCCAATCCTCTGCTGTATCATCCATGTATCCATTTTGGTATAAACTCAACTCGTCGTGTTTGGAGGAAGAAGAATACTGAGTTGCATCCCAAGAACACCAAACCTACTGTGAAGCATGGGGGTGGAAACATCATGCTTTGGGGGTGTTGTGCTGCTAAGGGGACAGGACGATTGATCCGTGTTAAGGAAAGAATGAATGGGGCCATGTATCGTGAGATTTGGAGCCAAAACCTCCTTCCATCAGTGAGAGCTTTGAATGGTTGACCAAATACTTATTTTCCACCATAATTTACAAATAAATTATTCAAAATTCCTACAATGTGAATTCCTGGATATTTTTTTTTCTCATTCTGTCTCTCACAGTTGAAGTGTACCTATGATGAAAATGACAGACCTCTGTCATCATTTGAAGTGGGAGAACTTGCACAATCGCTGGCTGACTAAATACTTTTGCCCCACTGTAAGGCTAAAAAAAATGTGACAACAGGCTTTCCTCCAGTCTTCCACCCCCAGCTAAGGAGTCTGATATGTCCTGCTAACACACACAAATATACACCACACGTGGTAGAACTTAGAAACCACAATTGAAAGGCATTTTTCTCTGGCATGTATTTTACCTAAAGTAACAAAAGTAGGTTTAAAAGTCTAAATAAAATTTCCAACATGTTGGTAATATCGAAATGATAAAATCTGCGACAAAATAAATGTGGCTGCTTAACTTCTGCCAAGGACAAGAAAGTTTGATCATACACTATATTGCCAAAAGTATTTGGCCACACATCCAAATAATCAGAATCAGGTGTCCTAATCACTTGGCCCTGCCACAGGTGTATACAATCAAGCACTTAGTCATGGAGACTGTTTCTACAAACATCTGTGAAAGAATGGGCCGCTCTCAGGAGCTCAGTGATTTCCAGCGTGGAACTGTCACAGGATGCCACCTGTGCAACAAATCCAGTCGTGAAATTTCCTCGCTCCTAAATATTCCAAAGTCAACTGTCGGCTTTATTATGACAAAATGGAAGAGTTTGGGAACAACAGCAACTCAGCCATCAAGCGGTAGGCCACGTAAACTGACAGAGAGGGGTCAGCGGATGCTGAAGCGCATAGTGCAAAGAGGTCTGCACAAGTCAGTTGCTACAGAGCTGCAAACTTCATGTGACCTTCCTATTAGCCCACGTACAGCACGCAGAGAGTTTCATGGAATGGGTTTCCATGGCTGAGCAGCTGCAGCTAAGCCATACATCACCAAGTCCAATGCAAAGCGTCGAAAGCAGTGGTGTAAAGCACGTCGCCACCGGGCTCTAGAGCAGTGGAAACGCGTTCTCTGGAGTGATCAATCACCCTTTTCCATCTGGCAATCTGATGGAGGAGTCTGGGTTTGGAGGTTGCCAGGAGAATGGTACATTTCGGACTGCATTGTGCCGAGTGTGAAATTTGGTGGAGTAGGAATCATGGTGTGGGGTTGTTTTTCAGGAGTTGGGCTTGGCCCCTTAGTGCCAGTGGAAAGAACTTTGAATGCTCCAGGATACCAACAATTTTTGGACAATTGCATGCTCCCAACCTTGTGGGAACAGTTTGGAGCGGGCCCCTTCCTCTTGATTGATTGATTGAAAATGGTATTAGTAGTTTGCACAGTACAGTACTTGTTCCGTACAGTTGACCACTAAATGGTAACACCAAAATAAGTCTTTGAACTTGTTTAAGTCTGGGTCAACATTAATCAATTCATGGTAACATGAACATGACTGTGCACCAGTGCACAAAGCAAGTTCCATAAATACATGGTGTGAATGAACTTGACTGGCCTGCACAGAGTCCTGACCTGAACCTCATAGAACACCTTTGGGATGGATTAGAACGGAGACTGAGAGCCAGGCCTTCTAGACCAACATCGGTAAGAATGGTCAACAATTCCTATAAACACACTCCGCAACCTTGTGGACAGCCTTCCCAGAAGAGTTGAAGCTGTAGTAGCTGCAAAAGGTGGACCCACATCATATTGGTTAGGAATAGGATGGCTTCAACTTTCTCTCCTACTTTTGCGGAGTGTCAAGTCTGTTTAGCTTCCTGACAGGCTATTTAGTTTAGTTTTTTTTCCCCTCAAAAAATCATAGAAAAACATTGTAATGATATTTGAGATGTTTTTCAAACTTATTACGAACAATAGTACTTAAATAGTAAACTATATACAGTATGTCCATTCGTACGATATATTATCAACATTTTTTTTCATGTAAAAAAAAAAACTTAATTAAAGGTGCGGGGGCTTTTATCTTGCAGTGGTGGTATGTCACAATCATTTACAGGAATCCCTGTGATTAAACAGGGTTTCCCTTTAATGTAACTGAATGTAGCGCATCGCCACAGCATTTTAATTTCTGCCACACCTTGAAAATATATTTTTTCACATGAAAACAAATCATAATAATATATTGTATTGTAGCTCCCAGAAGAAATCACACAAAATCCGACGCTATTTATTTATCCATCCATCCATCCATTTCCTACTGCTTATTCCCTTTGAGGTGGCGGGGGGCACTGGTGCCTATCTCAGCTACAATCGGGCGGAAGGCTGAGTACACCCAGGACAAGTCGCGCTATTTAGTTATTTTATTGTTAATCTTATGATCTTAATTTCAACAGGTTGTACTTTTTATGCAAACACTTTTGTCTCCATGCTATACCAGACACACAACAAAACTTCTTAATTCTTTGGCAATACGCTTTCAGGCACAAACGGTGTGTTTGTGATCATGGGAAAAATTAACATTAAACCGAAACCATGAAACATTAACACCATCAGGTCGTTACCGAAAACAGCGCCGCCGAAACAGGACGTAAACAAAACCCCCGTCATTGTCTGGAGCGTGTTTGCATGTCTGCGTTTTGGGCGTAACTTTAATTTATCCCAGATATACCTGTGGATTAATATCTACAAAATGTGCAAATATTAAAAAGACAATGACAACTTTTTAAGGGGCGAAAGTACAACAGGAGCAAGTTTGATGTCATTCTGGCTGCAGCTTCTGCCTATAAACAAGTCTACATTCTTTAATAACACCAGAAATATTGTTTGGATCTGTTGCTAGTAATATTTAATAATAAAAAAAGTAATTTAAAGTTTTTAGATATATTAAACATTCTTAAATTCATTAAAACATTCATTTAACATTCAAGTTGGGGAGGAGACCCTGCCCCAAGTGGAGGAGTTCAAGTACCTAGGAGTCTTGTTCACGAGTGAGGGAAGAGTGGATGGTGAGATCGACAGGCGGATCGGTGCGGCGTCTTCAGTAATGCGGACGTTGTACCGATCCGTTGTGGTGAAGAAGGAGCTGAGCCGGAAGGCAAAGCTCTCAATTTACCGGTCGATCTACATTCCCATCCTCACCTATGGTCATGAGCTTCGGGTTATGACTGAAAGGATAAGATCACGGGTACAAGCGGCCCAAATGAATTTGGGTCTCTCCCTTAGAGATAGGGTGAGAAGCTCTGCCATCCGGGAGGAACTCAAAGTAAAGCCGCTGCTCCTCCACATCGAGAGGAGCCAGATGAGGTGGTTTGGGCATCTGGTCAGGATGCCACCCGAACGCCTCCCTAGGGAGGTGTTTAGGGCACGTCCAACCGGTAGGAGGCCACAGGGAAGACCCAGGACACGTTGGGAAGACTATGTCTCCCGGCTGGCCTGGGAACGCCTCGGGATCCCCCGGGAAGAGCTAGACGAAGTGGCTGGGGAGAGGGAAGTCTGGGGTTCCCTGCTTAGGTTGTTGCCCCCGTGACCCGACCTCGGATAAGCGGAAGAAGATGGATGGATGGATGGATAAACATTCTTAAAATAAATAGTATATAAGCAGCAATAATTGAAAATATGGCAAGACAATATCTAATTAATAACATATTTGGTTTTAAATGTATGTAAACTTTTTGTGAGACTCTTTAAAGAAATTTGTACCATCATTGCAGATTATGCAAATTATGCAATCACGTCATGCTCATAACCACGCCTCCACTGCCACAATCTGAGGGAAACCCCGATATTCAATATATACACATCTTATCAAGACTCTGATAGGGGCCTGCATTTTATTGCGTTAAATTCTAAGTACATAGGTCCAGTAGCACTGGCAAAAATGTATGTGACATTGGTGTGCCCGAAATAAACCAGGAAGCATGTGACAAACTACGAGGTCGACAGCTAATCAGCTTTCATTATCGGGCCAGCCAGAGGTTGAAGACTGTATGATGATATAGGATTATCCCTGGACAGTAATGATTTGGTCTATTTGTTTTCCCAAAATGCTTGCTCAGCTCCATCGACCCAGAGTCTGCTTATCAATGCAACTAAAAGGCCTGAGTTTAAATCACCAAACCCCAGGTTGCACTAGAGTCTCGGCTCCAAACTTCCTCTATGCTGAGCATCGACTAAGCATGTTGCTGAAGTGCTGTCATCACTTATAACAAGCTACAAGAATGTAACATTACTTCAGTGTCCAAATTAGAAGCAGACCTAATTTTTCCTGGCGCTTAGCCCGGAACGGCATCATCATGTTTTACTGGTAATTAAAACCGATGCTAAGGAGCCTGTAAAACTGTCTTATGTATTAAAGATTGCATAACAGCAAAACAGGGGGAAATAAATCCCACTAATAAAAGCAACTGTTTATCAAATCTTTATAATGCTATCAACTTAATGATTTTCACTTACAAAGAATGAGTCCTGATTTAAATCAATGTGAAGTGGTAACATTTAAGCGGGGGAGACTTTGATACTAGCAGTTAAACTGAGTCGCTTGAGTGTAAAATTGTCCACAACTGCCTGAATGGTGGATCAGTAAAACTTTGACTCAACCATCCATCATATCACTGCATCGGAGGTTATAGCTGCTCCTTTGCACGTGTGTCCTTGCTGGTCCAAGACCAAAGAGTGTCCTAGAATATCAATGAGCCTAATGAATCTTCCTTATTAAAACACAAACAAGCACAGGTCTGCAGGGAGGGGGAGTCAATGTGCTAGACAGGGGGAAAGGGATGAAGTAGAGCAGAGATCTGGGGCGTCTCGCATAAATGGCTTCATCACCCACCCACTAGGATCACCCTTGAACATGAGTTAAGCTCCCCCAAGTCCACACACCAGTAAGTCGATAAGTTTTCGAGAAATAATTACATGGACTATTTGCTTTATCTAGTAGTGCTGCTGGAGGCACAGATGCATAGATAATTACTCACTAGTAACTGCTCAAAAACAGCCTATTACCTTATTACAGTGGAAGCTCTAAGGTTGAACAAAGTAAGTTCCAAGACCGCATCTTACAACCTGTTTTTTTAAATAGAAATATCGGGCTGCCGATATTATTGCCTTTAAATGCTTTAATATGTAATATCGCAAATTATCCGGATCGGTTTCAAAATTACCGGTATCTGTTTCAAAAAGGAAAATTCATGACTTTTTAAAACGCTTCTGTGTACACGGACGTAGAGAGAAGTTCAGAGCGCCAATAAACCTTAAAGGCACTGCCTTTGCGTGCCGGCCCAGCAGAGGTGGCTAGAGTAACCAGATATTGTACTCAAGTAAGAGTACTGTTACTTTACAGATGTATTACTCAAGTAAAAGTAAGGAGTACTCACCCAAATATTTACTTGAGTAAAAGTAAAAAGTATGTTGTGAAAAAACTACTCAAGTAGTGAGTAACTGATGAGTAACCTGTTCCTTTAATGATGACGGCAACAAGTAATGCACAAAAACATAAAAATAACAATGAACAAATTCAGAGCCAGGAATATCTCTTAAGCAACTAAAACAATAATGTATATCAAATAATATATATTTGGTTTTACACTGTATCGAAAAAAAAAAAAAAAATTAAATTTACCTTTGCAACCTCATTATACTATTGGCTAAGTTTTCTTTTCATAAATGTAAGTTTCTCAATACCCAACCTGTTTTTAGTGTCTTTAAAAAAAATGTATAACTCTACATTAAAACACTCTACTTCTAACAACCAAAAAGCTGTGAAAACAATGATGCTGTGTTCCAAATTTAAGTTATTTATTGAGCTTGAGTGAGCCTATGGCTTTGCACTGTGTTTATTTTATATTATATTATATACATACATATACATATACATATACATATGTATATATATATATATATATATATATATATGTATATATATATATATATGTATATATATATATATATATATATATATATATATATATATATATATATATATATATATATATTGCATTCTATTTTAGTTACTTTGAATTTCCAACCCCGTTGCGGTTTTGTACGTTTTTTATACTGTTTTGTACTGTTTTTGTACTTACTTTTATTATGATTTTCAACTGTTTGTAAATGTTGAAATGTATTAATAAAAGTTTATGGAAAAAAAAAAGTGTGGAGTTAATCATGTGACCGCCTGGCTCTGTTTGATTGGCGAAACAGAGTCAAACGTTACCAGTGACTGCATTTGATTGGTGAAACGCAGGCATGTGATAGATAAATGGGTTGTACTTGTATAGCGCTTTTCTACCTTCAAGGTACTCAAAGCACTTTGACACTACTTCCACATTCACACACACATTCACACGCCGATGGAGGGAGCTGCCATGCAAGGCGCTAACCAGCACCCATCAGGAGCAAGGGTGAAGTGTCTTGCTCAGGACACAACGGACATGACGAGGTTGGTACTAGGTTAGAATTGAACCAGGGAACCCTCGGGTTGCGCACGGCCACTCTACCACTGCGCCACGCCGTCCCTATATCCTACTTTGAAGGTCTGTCTGACAAACCAAAACAAACAAAGCGTGCATTAACAGATCGATAAAAATCAGTAGCGAGCTGAATGTAGATAAATAAATATACTCAAGTATATAAATATACTCAATTAAAAGTAAAAGTATGTTGCATTAAAACTACTCTTAGAAGTACAATTTATCCCAAAAGTTACTCAAATAGATGTAACGGAGTAAATGTAGCGCGTTACTACCCACCTCTGCAGCCCAGTCACATAATAGCTACGGCTTTTTACACACACAAGGCATACTTGGTCAACAGCCATACAGGTCACAGTGAGGGTGGCCGTATAAACAACTTTAACACTGTTACAAATATGGGCCACACTGTGAACCCACACCAAACAAGAATGACAAAACACATTTTGGGAGAACATCCGCACCGTAACACAACATAAACACAACAGAACAAATTCCCAGAACCCCTTGCAGCACTAACTCTACAATATACAACCTACCCCCCCATTTCAACCCCGCCCACCTCAACCTCCTCATGCTCTCTCAGGGAGACTATGTCCCAAATTCCAAGCTGCTGTTTTGAGGCATGTTTAAAAAAAAATAATGCACTTCGTGACTTCAATAATACATGTAAATATGGCAGTGCCTTGTTGGCATTTTTTTCCATAACTTGAGTTGATTTATTTTAGAAAACCTTGTTACATTGTTTAATGCATCCAGCGGGGCATCACAACAAAATAGGCACAATAATGTGTTAATTCCACAACTGTATTTATCGGTACAAGACATTTTCAAGTAACACCAACATATTCTACTTAAGTGATCATTTTCACAAACTATAAATCAGTCTTAATTGTAAGATTTAAAAAAACTATTCAAATATGAGTAAATCACTAACTTAACTGCCATAACAATTGATAAACTGGAAAATTGAAAATACTGAATAAAAGTATACACTGTTGTCATTTTGGGGTTATTATCAGCAAAACAGCCAGGAGGCTAGCATTCTCTGAGTCAGAATGCCACGCTCCACGTTGGAATTTATGCTCTCCGGTGATGGCAGCACTCAAGCAACCCCTGACTAAGACGCTACCACCACCATGCTTGACTGTAAGAAACATTTTATCTTGATACTCAAATGCAGGCCTCGAATTTGAACTTTTTAAGGTCAAGGCAAGTGTTGCCTTAAAAGAGGGCTCATATTTTAGGGCACGAAGGCAAACATTATTTTCTTTCGAGGCAGGAGATATATATATATATATATACATACATATATACATATATACATATATATATATATATGTATATATATATACATATATATATATGCATATATACACATATACATATATATATATATATGCATATATACATATATATATACACATATACACATATATGTATATATGTATATATATATATATGTATATACACACACACACACACACACACACACACACACACACACACACACACACACACACACACACACACACACACACTATATATACAAAACCAAGAACCAGTAAAGATGGCACTTTGTGTAATTCGTAAATAACAACAGAATACAATGATTTGCAAATCCTTTTCAGCTTATATTCAATTGAATAAACTGCAAAGACAAGATATTTAATGTTTGAACTAAGAAACTTATTTTTTTTTGCAAATAATCATTAATTCAGAATTTAATGGCAGCAACACATTGCAAAAAAGTTGTTACAAGCGCTTGGCTCCGTTTACTCCAAGTGGAAAACTTAGCAAGCAAAGTCTGTGTAGCTTGTCCACCATGATTATCACACCAAACACCGCTGGTGCGCATGCGCATGCATTAATTAATTACTTTTTTTCGGTAATTAAAAAATTTGACGATAATACTAACCGTCGGGAATTTATCACAAATTATCATTGTACCATTTACAGTTACATTCCTCGTCCATTAACAAGTGAAAAGTCAAGGGCGGTCACGGCATGTTCTTTCCGCAAATGTTGGTACATTTTTTGGGCATTACGGCAAAAGACGAGGGCGTTCGTGACAGTTGCTGCGGTTAAATTCGAGCCCTGCATATGTGTTGCCATAAGAGTGTCCGGACTCTTCCTGGCTCCATTATACACCCAGCTACCAACAACCTCCAACCCCGCCCACCTCAACCGACGCACGGAGGGACTGGGGGGTAGCTGGATGTATAATGGAGCCCGGAAGAGTCAGGATACATGGGATTCTGGGTATTAGTTATGTCGTGTTTATGTTGTGTTATAGTGCGGATGTTCTCCTGAAATGTGTTTGTCATTCTTGTTTGGTGTGGGTTCACAGTGTGGCGCATATTCGTAAGAGTGCTAAAGTTGTTTAAACGGCCACCCTCAGTGTAACCTGTATTGCTGTTGAATAAGGATGCCTTGCAGTCTCTTACGTGTGACTGCAATAGCCTTGTCAAACAATTCTTTGGGCTGGCAAGCTATTTGTACAAGATGTAAAGGGCGGTAGTGCCATCATTGTACGCCCTTATTATTGTTCATTGGGTGAACACCAGCGTACATTCGAGAGAATATTTACCCTGAAATTCGTGAGTCTCCTAGGAAAATTGGGACGGTTGGCAGGTGTGACGCTGTCAAGCGGCATTCATATAAAACACTTATTAGTTAAGACTGGTAGAGAAGGACACATTTTGTGATCCATTACTTGCACTACTTAGTGATGATATTTTTTATTCCTTGGACAGTTACTGGCAAGCCAGTCTATATTTATGTCACCAAGCAGATACATTTCACTGTTGATATCAGATACTCTGTCGTTCATCTCACACAATTGGGTGAGATAACCAGCATGATGGTAGCAACGGGACAATCGGTATTGATATCAGGTGGGGTAAGTGCACCTGAAACCACACAGCTTCTATATCAGCAAACTAGTGTTGTACCGATACTAATATTTTAGTACCGGCACCTAAATGTATTTTGATACTTTTAGGTACATTTATAAATAAGGGGGACCACAAAAAAATGGCGTTATTGGCTATATTTCAACCAAAAAAAACCTCACGGTAAATTAAACATATGTTTCTTATTGCCATCGAAGAACAATTTTGTCCTTGAATAAAATAGCAAACATACTAGATAATTTTGTTTTTTAGTAGTAAGTAAGCAAACAAAGGCCACTAATTGGTCTGCTGACATATGCAGTAACATTTTGTCATTTCTCATAATTATGAGGGACAAGCTGTAAAAATTGATTATTAATCCACTTGTTCATTTATTGTTAATATCTGCTTATTTTCTGTTTCAACATGTTACATCTACACTTCATTTAAAATGTAATCACTTTTTCTTCTGCTGTTTGATACTTTACATTAGTTTTGGATGATACCACAAATTTGGGTATCAATCCTATAGCAAGTTGTTACAGGATCATACATTGGTCATATTCAAAGTCCTCATGTGTCCAGGGACATATTTCATGAGTTTAAAAAACCTAATATGAATGAAAAAAAAGGAATGCATTAAAAAATGTTGATTTAATCATAGTAGTATCACCTCGACACATGCCTGTACTTGATATCATTACAGTGGATCTCAGGTGTAGGCGTTTGTTTACATTTAGGGTGCTAGCTTGCCGTTAGTAGTTAGCTACCGTATCCTCCTAAGGTCTGTAGTGAAGCATCGTCCTGCAGGGATGATACTTGTAAGAAACATACTTTATTTGTCGCCATGGAGGCGAGGATTAGTGATTTAGAAGTAGCTAAAACACTATCGACTGCGAATGGACTTTCGCCACTAGCGAGCTAGCCATGTCTTAAAGCACCTCTTCCTGAGGGCGTTTCAGTGTTATAACTTCACCTTTATTGTTAGTTTTTAAAGGGGAACATTATCACAATTTCAGAAGGGTTGAAACCCAATAAAAATCAGTTCCCGATGGCTTATTTTATTTTTTGAAGTTTTTTTTCAAAATTTTACCCATCATGAAATATCCCGAAAAAACTGCCTGATTTTCGCTATCTGTAAATCCACCGTCCATTTTCCTGTGACGTCATCTAGTGATGCCAACATGGCGGATAGCCCAGCAAGATATAGCGACATTAACTCGGATTCAGACTCGGATTTCAGCGGCTTAAGCGATTTAACAGATTACGCATGTATTGAAACGGATGGTTGGATTATGGAGGCAGATAGCGAAAACCAAATTGAAGAAGAAACTGAAGCTATTGAGCGAATAGCTATTGAAGCTTTTCGGCGATCGCCTTCTAACCAACGATTGAGTGTCGCAGGATATCCATACATCTCTGTGCTATGTCTGTCTTAGCATCGCCGGTAAAATGTGCAGACCAAACGAGGGGCTTTCACATCTTTTGACACTGTCCATCCATCCATCCATCCATCATCTTCCGCTTAGCCGAGGTCGGGTCGCGGGGGCAACAGCCTAAGCAGGGAAACCCAGACTTCCCTCTCCCCAGCCACTTCGTCTAGCTCTTCCCGGGGGATCCCGAGGCGTTCTCAGGCCAGCCGGGAGACATAGTCTTCCCAACGTGTCCTGGGTCTTCCCCGTGGCCTCCTACCGGTTGGACGTGCCCTAAACACCTCCCTAGGGAGGCGTTCGGGTGGCATCCTGACCAGATGCCCGAACCACCTCATCTGGCTCCTCTCCATGTGGAGGAGCAGCGGCTTTACTTTGAGTTCCTCCTGGATGGCAGAGCTTCTCACCCTATCTCTAAGGGAGAGGGAAACTCATTTCGGCCGCTTGTACCCGTGATCTTATCCTTTCGGTCATGACCCAAAGTTCATGACCATAGGTGAGGATGGGAACGTAGATCGACCGGTAAATTGACAGCTTTGCCTTCCGGCTCAGCTCCTTCTTCACCACAACGGATCGGTACAACGTCCGCATTACTGAAGACTTTTGACACTGGATCAACTTAAATCCGTCGATTGGTAAGTGTTTGTCTGGCATTAAATGTGGGTGGAGGGAAAGGCTGGATGAAAATATAGCTACAAGTGTACGTACAGCTTGCCTAAATAGCATGTTAGCATCGATTAGCTGACAGTCATGCCACGACCAAATATTTCTGATTAGCACATAAGTCAATAACATAAAAAAAACCTCACCTTTGTGATTTTGTTGAGTTTATAGTTGGAAATGCATCTGCTTTGAGTGTCGCAGGATATCCATACATCTGTGTGCCATGTCTGTCTTAGCATCGCCGGTAAAATGAGTAGACCAAACGAGGGACTTTCGCATCTTTTGACACTGGAGCAATTTAAATTTGTCGATTGGTAAGTGTTTGTTTGGCATTAAATGTGGGTGGAGGGAAAGGCTGGATGGAAAATGTACATACAGCTAGCCTAAATAGCATGTTAGCATCGATTAGCATGCCGTGCTAATCGATGCACACTCCACGTAAATCAACTTGAATCCGTCCCTGATCGTGTTGTTACACCCTCCGACAACACACCGACGAGGCATGATGTCTCCAAAGTATGGAAAACAGTCGAAAAAATGGAAAATAACAGAGCTAATTTGACTTGGTGTGTAATGTGTTTGAGAAAATGGCGGATTGACTACCTATGTGACGTCACGTTGTGGCGTCATCGCCCCAAGAGCGAATAATAGAAAGGCGTTTGATTCGCCAAAATTCACCCATTTAGAGTTCGGAAATCGGTTAAAAAAATATATGGTCTTTTTTCTGCAACATCAAGGTATATATTGACGCTTACATAGGTCTGCTGATAATGTTCCCCTTTAAGCCAAAACGTGTCCATTCTTCCTCTTCTGTCTGCTTTAAGTACTTGGTGATTGTACACTGTTGAACATGCTCCTCTGCTCGCAAAACCAGCACTGTCATGACGTGACGACTTGCCGGTACTTTTGATTCATTAATACCAAGATACTATACCGGTATCCCGTACAACCCTACAACAAACATGAAATCAGAACATATTTTAGCAGGAAGATGGCTTTGTACTAGTGTTGTAATGATACAAATATGTTGGTACCGGTACTAAGATTATTTCTTTACTTTTCTAAATAAAGGAGACCACAAAAAGAAACAAAAAGTCTTAGGGTACATTAAACATATGTTTCTTATTGCAGTTAAATCCTTTAATAAAATATTGAACATACTAGACAACTTGTCTTTTATTAGTAAGTAAGCAACCAAAGGCTCCTAATTTTCAAACCCCGTTTCCATATGAGTTGGGAAATTGTGTTAGATGTAAATATAAACAGAATACAATGATTTGCAAATCCTTTTCAAGCCATATTCAGTTGAATATGCTACAAAGACAACATATTTCATGTTCAAACTGATAAACATTTTTTTTTTGTTGCAAATAATCATTAACTTTAGAATTTGATGCCAGCAACACGTGACGAAGAAGTTGGGAAAGGTGCCAATAAATACTGATAAAGTTGAGGAATGCTCATAAAACACTTATATGGAACATCTCACAGGTGTGCAGGCTAATTGGGAACAGGTGGGTGCCATGATTGGCTATAAAAGCAGCTTACATGAAATGCTAAGTAATTCACAAACAAGACTGGGGCAAATTGTCAAACAGTTTTAGAACAACATTTCTCAACAAGCTATTGCAAGGAATTTAGGGATTTTACCATTTACGGCCCTTAAAATCATCAAAAGGTTCAGAGAATCTGGAGAAATCACTGCACGTAAGCCATAATATTACGGACCTTTGATCACTCAGTCGGTACGGCATCAAAAACCGACATCAGTGTGTAAAGGATATCACCACATGGGCTCAGGAACACTTCATAAAACCACTGTCAGTAACTACAGTTGGTCGCTACATCTGTAAGTGCAAGTTAAAACTCTACTATGCAAAGCAAAAGCCATTTATCAACAACACCCAGGAACGCTGTCGGCTTCGCTGGGCCGGAGTTCATCTAAGATGGACTGATGCAAAGTGGAAAAGTGTTCTGTGGTCTGACGAGTCCACATTTCAAATTATATTTGGAAACTGTGGACGTGGTGTCCTCCGGAACAAAGAGGCACATAACCATACGGATTGTTATAGGCGCAAAGTTCAAAAGCCAGCATGTGTGATGGTATGGGGGTGTATTAGTGTGTTGTAGTCAGCATGTGTGATGGTATGGGGGTGTATTAGTGTGTTGTAGCCAGCATGTGTGATGGTATGGGGGTGTATTAGTGTGTTGTAGTCAGCATGTGTGATGGTATGGGGGTGTATTAGTGTGTTGTAGTCAGCATGTGTGATGGTATGGGGGTGTATTAGTGTGTTGTAGTCAGCATGTGTGATGGTATGGGGGTGTATTAGTGTGTTGTAGTCAGCATGTGTGATGGTATGGGGGTGTATTAGTGTGTTGTAGTCAGCATGTGTGATGGTATGGGGGTGTATTAGTGTGTTGTAGTCAGCATGTGTGATGGTATGGGGGTGTATTAGTGTGTTGTAGCCAGCATGTGTGATGGTATGGGGGTGTATTAGTGTGTTGTAGTCAGCATGTGTGATGGTATGGGGGTGTATTAGTGTGTTGTAGTCAGCATGTGTGATGGTATGGGGGTGTATTAGTGTGTTGTAGCCAGCATGTGTGATGGTATGGGGGTGTATTAGTGTGTTGTAGCCAGCATGTGTGATGGTATGGGGGTGTATTAGTGTGTTGTAGCCAGCATGTGTGATGGTATGGGGGTGTATTAGTGTGTTGTAGTCAGCATGTGTGATGGTATGGGGGTGTATTAGTGTGTTGTAGTCAGCATGTGTGATGGTATGGGGGTGTATTAGTGTGTTGTAGTCAGCATGTGTGATGGTATGGGGGTGTATTAGTGTGTTGTAGTCAGCATGTGTGATGGTATGGGGGTGTATTAGTGAACAAGACATGGGTAACTTACACATGTGTGATGGTATGGGGGTGTATTAGTGCCCAAGGCATGGGTAACTTACACATCTGTGAAGGCACCATTAATGCTGAAAGGTACATACAGGTTTTGGAGCAACATATGTGTTCATCCAAGCAACGTTATCATGGACGCCCCTGCCTATTTCACCAAAACAATGCCAAGCCACGTGTTACAACAGCGTGGCTTCGTATTAAAAGAGTGCGGGTACTTTCCTGGCCCGTCTGCAGTCCAGACCTGTCTCCCATGGAAAATGTGTGGCGCATTATGAAGTGTAAAATAGGACAACAAGACCCCGGACTGTTGAACAACTTAAGCTGTACATCAAGCAAGAATGGGAAAAAATTCCACTTTCAAAGCTTCAACAATTAGTTTCCTCAGTTCCCAAACGTTTATTGAAATTCGGAATTCTCCTGGAAAAATCGGGAGGGTTGGCAAGTATGAGAATTAGCGTTGAATGCGGTGATACAGCGGCACCGCCACTGTATAATACCGGCGGGCCAGCTCCAATGTCAATTTATTATTACCTCAAGGGCCAAATTAAATTACACGGCGGGCCAGAGTTTGACACCCATGGTCTACACACTGTGTCTGCTTGTAAAAGTACTCTGTGATTGTGTGCCGCCGAACATGCTCGTCTGCTTGTAAACGAGCAATGACACGACTTCGCGGCGGGCACGGGGGGTGCGGGACCGGTTTCAGAGGTGGTATAGTACCGGAAAAAATTAATTAGTATTGCGGTATTATAATAATACCGGTATACCGCACAACCCTACTTTGTACAAAAATTGCTACTCCCCCGCTATGCAAATTCCTGTCCCTCCTTAACAGGGAGAAACCATTAAGCATGAACTCAAGAGTTATGAATAGATGAGTCTAAATGTGTCTCGGACACAGCCAATATATGAATGGAGTTATCAAGCACAAGGCTATTCAGTTCATGTAACTTGTACCTTTTACTACAGATGTTCACTTGAGAAATTACCAACCCTATTGATAGGACATTGAAGTGGCTCAATGTCATTAAATTCTAGAAGTACATTGGCTCAGCATTGCAGAGCATTAAGAGGTAAAAGAAGTTATCTTCCCACAACAAGCCTTGTGTCTGAGTAAAAAAAAACCAACAACACTCCTCATGCTGTTGGAGCCCAAGTACTTTCATATCTTAATTTACTTTCCACTCGCACTAAAAAAAACAACAATTCAGTCAAAGTCTTGCAAAACTAATCTGAGCCAAGAAAAAAGCATCGCGACTATTTTTGTCCGCTGTCTGCATTATTCATGTGAGACATTACATGGCGGTCACTGAGACAACAGCAGAGTGGGCTGAGTGAGGAAGAGCGCAAGAAAAATGGAACATAAATAAAAGAGGACTGCAGCAGTCGATAATGGGAGCGATAGAGTCAGTGGTTTCAATTCATTGTTTGGGAGATTAATGGTGCTGAGATGGCTTTGGGGAGGACACACTTTGAGGAGACAGGGGAGGAAAGAGATGGACAGACTGATGGGGATTGGAAACAACATCTTGGAGAGTAAAATGTGGAGGACCAATTGCCATTCGGCACATTTGATTTAAAGGACATTCTGAATGTTTTGCTTATGCATGTTCTTGTGTATAGAACGCAACGTTGGGCAAGCTATGCATTCAGTTATAAAAGGTAGGGGGGTACTTATTGATTCACATCTGTGGCATGCTTGATGATACATCAGCATCAATAACATCTCTAAAGGACCCTGAGTTCTAATTGAAACATTGTTATACATGTTAATAAACTTTGCATAAACATTTACCAAACCTTATTGAGCCCATATAGACAGGAATTACGTTTTGCTATGATACACAGACAGTAGAAGCATTTAAGTCCCATCTTAAAACTTATTTGTATACTCAAGGCCAGGGGTCCCCAAACTTTTTGACCCGGGGGCCGCATTGGGTTAAAATAATTTGGCCGGGGGCCGGGCTCTGTATATTATATATATATATATATATATATATATATATATATATATATATATATATATATGTATGTGTGTGTGTGAAAAATCACAAGACTACTTCATCTCCACAGAACTGTTTCATGAGGGGTTACTTCAATCATCAGGAGATTGAGGGAAAAATCTCCTGATGATTGAGGGAACCCCTCATGAAACAGATCTGTAGAGATGAAGTAGTCTTGTGATTTTTTTCCCACACCTATATATATATATATATATATATATATATATATATATATATATAGGTGTGGGAAAAAATCATCAAGATATATATATATATATATATATATATGTATATATATATATATTAGGGGTTTGGAAAAAAATCGATTCAAATACGAATCGAATACGTTGTGCAATTCAGAATCGATTCTCTTTTTTTTTTTAAATCATTAAAAAAAAATATATATATTATTATTTTTTTAAATTTTTATTTTTATCAATCCAACAAACCACTACACAGCAATACCATAACAATGCAATCCAATTCCAAAACCAAACCTGAGCCAGCAACACTCAGAACTGCAATAAACAGAACAATTGAGAGGAGACACAAACACCACACAGAACAAACCAAAAGTAGTGAAACAAAAATGAATATTATCAACAACAGTATCAATATTAGTTATAATTTCAGCATAGCAGTGATTAAAAATCACTCATTTACATTATCATTAGACATTTATAAAAATAAAAAAATAAAACAGTAGTGGCTTACACTTGCATGGCATCTCATAAGCTGGACAACACACTGTGTCCAATGTTTTCACAAAGATAAAATAAGTCATATTTTTGGTTTGTTTATTAGTTAAAACAAATTTACATTATTCCAATCAGTTGATAAAACATTGTCCTTTACGATTATAAAAGCTTTTTTTTAAAAAATCTACTACTCTGCTAGCATGAAAATCCTATGTATTGAATGAATACAGAATAGTTTTGAATCGGAAAAATATCGTTTTTGAATCGAGAATTGCGTTGAATCGAAAAAAAATCGATATATAATCGAATTGCGACCCCAAGAATCGATATTGAATCGAATCATGGGACACCCAGAAATTCACAGCCCTAATATATACTATTATAACATATATTCTATACAGTATACAAAACTATCACTATTAAAAAAATGCCAGCACCCCAACGAATCAACAAAAACATTCAACTTATCGATAAATTCGATCTATCGCTCAAGCCTAACGTGGATAAGTCAGTTTGCAGGCTGATCGAGCTTAAAACAAAGTGAAACAACCAGCAGATGTTAGCCAATTGTAAATGTAGCTTCTCGCTTTCAATCCCGACTGAGGACTCTTGATGAGTTGAGACAGAGGGGTAAAACGCAAAGGCAAACAGCCGTCAGTCATCTTGGACCTGCTCGCCTCGTGTAATACCTACTCATCACCCGGCGTGCTTCTAAAAGAAAACACAGGCAGATACAGAGGACCGTGCAATGGAAAGACAATTTCAGCAGGCTGTGAGAAATAATGCACATTCCTTGTAAAAGATGCACTAACCTTTATGGGGAATTATCCCCAGTGACATATTCAACTCTGCTAAGAATAGACAGGCTCACTGATATTACACTACTTCCCTCTCTCCTTTTTTAATATTTTGGTCTGAGTCCTATCACAGAGCAGCTGCTTTCCAGGGGTTTATAATAGCTTAACCTTTCGCGACCATTTCACGTCAGTTGGGTTTTCTTTTTTCAACAAAAGGCTAGGTTGGGAGTTGGCGGCTTCTTTGAACAGCAAGGCTGTAAAAAAGAGCCAATAAACAAATACAAGGACATGTGTGTCAACATCGATAGGACGAAAGCAATTGGGCCCCCTACACGTTACACCTACAGGAGCTTTTAGAATATCACTTTTAAATCCATCAGCGCTGCAGTGTAGTGTGGGTTGTCCAAAGTCTGGGATAAGTCCAGTATATTCACCTTCTAACCAGTGGTTCTTTAGCACTCTAAGGGTCTCTTTAACCAGTCCAGCATTGAGTCATTTTTGGGGAACTTTGCACTGTTTTAAGCATATCAGTATTTCAGAATGTTTATAAAAAGGTATTCCAATTTAATTTCTAATATATTAAACACTGGAATTATAAGGTTGTGTCCTAGCAAGGACCAAAAGTCATCAAAACACCAAAATAACAATCATGTACTGTAGGGAAAGGATTCATACAGCCTCATTCCTGGATAGATCTTGCCTGAGAGGGAGGGTTATTCATTTTAAAATCCAGTCTGCTGAAAATGATGGAAAGTGCCACTCTACATAGAAACTGGCGCTGTGGTCAAAGTTGGAATGGCCACAAAACACATTTTAAGATAATAAACACTTAACTGCCTTCTGCCGGCTAAAGTGGATTGTGCGAAGCCCCCAATGGAGCCGTATGAATCCCCTTCCTACTGTATATTACCTAATTATTGCCCAGGGTATTCTATTGTCAGTGTTTCCAACAGGTCAGGCATCTATTTGCGGTGGTTTGTTCGGGCGGCGGCGGGGTGGGGGTGGGGTGTGTGTGTGTGTGTGTGTGTGTGGAGGGGGGGGGGGGGGGGGGGGGGTTATGGGGGGTGCCGGCGATGACCAAGAAGAACGCGGAGTTGGAATATAATTACAACACTTTATGTACATATTTATATCATATTTACATATTCATATAATATTTAACTACAAGCTTAAAAAATAATAATAATTGTATTTTTATTTTTATTTGAATGTGTGGGGAAACCCTGATTGTAACAAAAACAGCCCCAAAGCATGATGTTTCCACCCCCATGATTCACAGTAGGTGTGGTGTTCTTGGGATGCAACTCAGTATTCTTCTTCCTCCAAACACCACCAGTTGAGTTGATACCAAAATGGATACATGGATGATACAGCAGAGGATTGGGAGAATGTCATGTGGTCAGATGAAACCAAAATAGAACTTTTTGGTATAAACTCAACTCGTCGTGTTTGGAAGAAGCAAAATACTGAGTTGCATCCCAAGAACACCATACCTACTGTGAAGCATGGGGGTGGAAACATCATGCTTTGGGGCTGTTTTTCTGCTAAGGGGACAGGACGATTGATCCGTGTTAAGGAAAGAATGAATGGGGCCATGTATCCTGAGATTTGGATCCAAAACCTCCTTCCATCAGTGAGAGCTTTGAATGGTTGACCAAATACTTATTTTCCACCATCATTTACAAATAAATTCTTTAAAATTCCTACAATGTCAATTCCTGGATTTTTTTTCCCATTCTGTCTCTCACAGTTGAAGTGTACCTATGATGAAAATGACAGACCTCTGTCATCATTTGAAGTGGGAGAACTTGCACAATCGCTGGCTGACTAAATACTTTTTTGCCCCACTGTACATATTTTACTTAAACTTTATATTCGTGGTTTGCAGTCATTGCATTGTTTTTTTCTATATACATTAAGTGCCAGTGAAAGCGATACAGACCCCCTAAGGTCATTTAACTAGTTGTGAGTCCAGGTATCATCCCAAGAGTTATGAAAATATTTTATGAAGGTTAAAAAGTTACTTAGTGCTGCTTTAAAGCTCCGATGAGCCCCATTTTGGGCACATAGGGTAACAGACCATGACAGTACAAGAATAAACAGTAAGGATTTTTAGCCTATTGAAATTGAATGCCTCACTTCATCAGTGTTTTACGAGTGTTTACGTGACATGTCAGAATTAGATATGAATATGAGATATTAAACTCATCTGTCGCACACTTAACACCCCACTGCTTGTCATTTCTAGAAGCAGTCATGCACTATCCTACTCTTCCGTTTACACACAGTGCAACAACCTCAATGAACTAAGAAACATCAAGTGGGTGTGCAAAGCATCAATGGGTACAGACCAAGGTTCAGATGATAATGATAGTGTACACACTTGAACAGATCAGCATCGTGCTTCATAGTTATGTTCCCTCGGAAGATAGAATTTTCACACAAACCACTGAACTGAATGACAATTAAAAACTTTAAAATATGCATTTATTTATCCGTACAACACAATGTGTGAGTTAAGTTATTTATTACTGCACATATGTTTATTGGGATAAGGTAAACATCTGTTCAGTATTTTAACATAAAAGTGTTTGATTGTGAGGCATTAAAGGGGAACATTATCACAATTTCAGAAGGGTTAAAACCAATAAAAATCAGTTCCCAATGGCTTATTTTATTTTTCAAAGTTTTTTTCCAAATTTTACCCATCATGGAATATCCCGGAAAAAGGCTTTAAAGTGCCTGATTTTCGCTATCTGTAAATCCAGCCGTCCATTTTCCTGTGACGTCACTGCGTGACGCCAATGCAAACAAACATGGCGGATAGAACAGCAAGATATAGCGACATTAGCTCGGATTTCAGCGGCTTAAGCGATTCAACAGATTACGCATGTATTGAAACGGATGGTTGGAGTGTGGAGGCAGATAGCGAAAACCAAATTGAAAAAGAAAGTGAAGCTATTGAGCCATAGCAAGACGGACAAAGGCAACGAGGACGAATTTGGCGATCGCCTTTTAACCAACGATTGCATCTTTTGACCACTGGAGCAACTTAAATCCGTCGATGGGTAAGGGTTTGTTTGGCATTATATGTGGGTGGAGGGAAAGGCTGGATGCAAATGTAGCTACAAATTAGATTAGATTAGATTAGATTAGATAGTACTGTATTTATTCCGTCAGGAGAGTTCCTTCAGGAAAATTACAATTTTCAGCACAATCCCATTCAAGATCAGACAAACATTACAGGGAGACAGAACAGGATCGCTGACGGGTCTGCCGGCTTCCAGTACATACAGCCAGCCTACAAATAGCATGTTAGCATTGATTAGCTTGCAGTCATGCCGTGACCAAATATGTCTGATTAGCACATAAGTCAATAACATCAACAAAACTCACCTTTGTGATTTTGTTGACTTTATCATTGGAAATGCATCTGCTTTGAGTGTCGCAGGATATCCACACATCTCTGTCGTAGCATCGCTATCGTCGGTAAAATGTGCAGAACAAACGAGGGACTTTCGCATCCTTTGACACTGGTGCAACTTGAATCAGTCGATTGGTATGTGTTTGTTTGGCATTAAATGTGGGTGGAGGGAAAGGCTGGATGCAAATATAGCTACAAATGAGACATACCGATGCAACATGTAAATACAGCTAGCTTAAATAGCATGTTAGCATCGATTAGCACAGCATGCTAATCGATGCACACTCCACGTAAGTCAACAAATCCGTCCCTGATCGTGTTGTTACACCCTCTGACAACACACTGACGAGGCATAATATCTCCAAGGTATGGAAAACAGTCGAAAAAACGGAAAATAACAGAGCTGATTTGACTTTGTGTTTGTAATATGTTTGAGGAAATGGCGGATTGCTTCCTGTTGTAACGTCACGGGTGAAAGGTCATCGCTCCAAAAGCAAACAATTAAAAGGCGTTTAAATCGCCAAATTCACCCTTTTAGAGTTCGGGAATCGGTTAAAAAAACACATGGTCTTTTTCTGCAACATCAAAGTATTTACATAGGTCTGGTGATAATGTTCCCCTTTAAAAGCCACAAAATGCAAAGGGTCCATCAGACCCACAAACTCTGGCTGAGTAACAACAATATGAAACATTACACAAGGGTTAAATCAATCAATCAATCAATGTTTACTTATATAGCCCTGAATCACTAGTGTCTCAAAGGGCTGCACAAACCACTATGACATCCTCGGTAGGCCCACATAAGGGCAAGGAAAACTCACACCCAGTGGGACGTCGGTGACAATGATGACTATGAGAACCTTGGAGAGGGCGAAAGCAATGGATGTGGAGCGGGTCTAACATGATACTGTGAAAGTTCAATCCATAATGGATGCAACATTCTTCTACACTGTTATGTGCAGCAAAGTACAAGTATCACATAACAAGATACAGTATGTAGGAGATCGATTTAAAACCTTGCCTCTATATAAATCATGCTAATTTTATTCACTTAAACCTAAAAATCATGGCTGCTGATACTTGGCGCCATTTTAGATGTATGCTAACTTTTCCTACATAATGCTATTGTTAGCATGTTAACGTTTTATGCAAGCATTTCTTCTCATTTTGACCATTTAAACCAAAAAGGAGACATGTATCCATCTTGAAAGTAAACTAACAGTTCCCGTTATAACAAGCTAATGTTTTATGCTTGCTTTTTGGCTAATTTTGTATATTTAGTGGCCACATGCGTGGACAGCACCTTTTAGCTCTTATTTCCAAAATTGTGTACACTACTGAATTGGGGTCTTACGGCCACTTATGTGGACACTTATACTGCCATCTGGTGGTGTGAAGTGAATTATATTTATATAGCGCTTTTCTCTAGTGACTCAAAGCACTTTACATAGTGAAACCCAATATCTATGTTACATTTAAAGCAGTGTGGGTGGCACTGGGAGCAGGTGGGTAAAGTGTCTTGCCCAAGGACACAACGGCAGTGACTAGGATGGCAGAAGCGGGAATCAAACCTGCAGCCCTCAAGTTGCTGAAACGGTCGCTCTACCAACCAAGCTATACCGTGTCAGAAGAGTATAAATAAGAATTAGCATGTCACTAAACATGAAGTACACATTTGTGTACTTATGAACTAAGTACATCATATCAAAATATGATACTTAGTTTTTATTCTAAGTTAGGGTCCAACAAGCCCAAATAGCAAAGAGAAATTAAAAAAAAGCATTTTAACAAACAGCTCCGTCTTTAAGAGGTTAACCCTAAAAATCTGGGATTTTGATAATTGGCGTCAGTTTAAATGTATGCCAACTTCTCCTATATTGGCATGCTAATGTAAACAAACCCCTTTTTGTGGATTATAAGTGTCACATCTATGGATCATGTTTTGTTTTGTCATGTTATATTTTTGATTTTGGACAATCAGTCACGTTTTGCACTTCCTGGTTTTGTTTGTTTCCATGCCAACCTCATTAGTTTTCACCTGTCACGTCCCTGTTCTCAGCCTCACCTGTTTTCACTAATCATCACAGCTATTTAAGTCAGTCTTTTTCTTGTCTTCGTCCTGGGATCTTCTCACACACTCACACGCACCCTACCCATGCTGTCCAAACCTTTACATCCTGTCCACAGTTCCATGCCGAGTAAGTTTATGTATTTATGCCACAGTGCTATTTTTGTTTTGTCTGTTCATAGTTCATTC